>NC_080195.1:54427729-54730760 GCF_030028045.1 Hippopotamus amphibius kiboko | reverse complement strand
TTTATATGCAACTCTTCAGAACACCAGGTACTGGCTCAGAGAAGGCACATGGATTCTCTCCCCAGCTTCCCTTAATACCTGCAGATTAGTCAATTCCTAGCTCTTTTTGTTGCTTTCCTTCTTTGCATATTGTTTTGCTACTCTTTGACTACATTAAAATCTTAAGTGATTTGACTAGTATCCCTGGAGCATATAATGACCCTGGATGTGTGCTGGAGATGCTTTTATCTACCTTGAGTAAGGCGGTGGGGGCGGGTAAAAGAGATGAAGAGACCAATTGCTTGTAAATACTTTATGCATTTGAAAGGTCCATTAGTGAAGGAGGAAAAGAAAAACAGTAAAGAATGATCTGAGATTGAGGATTTTAAAGTCACAAAACAAAGTATCTTCTAGTCATCTGGACTGTAAAGTTTTCAATGTTTTGTTTTTTGATGTTTTGGTTTTTTGTATTTAAAGGATAAAATAGACATGCAAACTATACAGGTAGAACAATAAACAGGAATGACCTTTTCTGGAGGACTTGAGATAAAAAGGAATGCAGATATAATTAAAAGCCTGAGAAAAGGAAATTGTTGTAACTCCAGTTGTTCCCATCACACTCAATGTGATTTATAAATCATTACAGCTACTTCTGGCACCAGACAAAGAATAGCCTGGAAAATGTCCCCCTCTACTTGTTTTATTATGTCTGTTTTAAGTTTGAGCAACAGATTTCTTTTTCACTAGTTGTTACGACAAAACTTCCTGAATCAGAAAATGGATAAACCTCACATAGGTGCTGGAGCATACATCCCACCAGGTGGGAAACTCCCTACAAAGCCCCTCAGCCCAGCTCTCTTTGGCTCTCTAAGGTGGGGCTGACTCAAATATTAAAAAAAAAAAAAAAAATTTATCTTTTCTTTTAATTTTATTTTGTTGTGTAAGAACACATAACATGAGATCTAACCCCTAACAAATTTCTAATCCCTGACTTTTTTTCTAAGTGTACAGTATACTGCTGTTGCCCTAAGGTCCAACGTTATACACCGGATCTCTAGAACTTATTCATCTTGCTTAACTGCGATCTTATCCTGAATGACCCCGATTTCCCTTTCCTCCTAGTCCCTGGGAAAAGCCACCATTTCACTCTTTGATTCAATGAATTTGAAGTTGAGCTGATTCTTAAACTAAGAAGGGGAACCCTTGTGTTGTTCTGCCACCAAGAGCAATAGAGGAAGAGTCATAGGATTTAGAGAGGTAATAGATCTTGAATATCATCTATCTAACTTCCTGATTTGGTTAATGGGAACAGTATAGTTTAGAGAAATGAAAGGACCTTTCCAAATGTATACAAGTTTTAATGGCATAGCCAACTTTAATCATTGCTAGGCCAGTTCTACAAAGCTACCACCACCCCACGTTTGATGAGATAACCACTTTAACTCTGATAGTGCCCCTAGTAATTTTAAAAGGAAACTGCATGTTTTGAATTAACCAAAACCCAAGATCATGTTTACCATCGTCATTAAAACTGAGAGGACATGTTACAAAAGAGACATTCGTTGCAATGTCCAGCCAAACCCAATATTCCATATTAAGACCATAAGTCCTCTCATTTTGATCACCAGTGTTACTTCATTTGCCCACATGAGCACAGAAGGTAAGTGGTGGAGTTTGGGACTGCAGTATATTTGATTCCAGAGGCACTTCTTTAACCTTTATGCTGTCCTGCCAAAGTGACATTAGTGGCAACAGAGCTGAGGAATAAAGTACAGATACAAACATAATGTATCTCCTAACACTTAATTCTCATAACATAACGTTTTGGAATTAAATGTGGTTGGGTAATGAGCGATACTACCTTTGTGAACTGAAGTTCATCAAAAGTGATTCTCATTATGGGTTTACATGCTAGAGTTCATAGGCTGGAGTTGTACACAGCAGGCAACTCTTACGTTGTATAGCAATTGGAAATGTGTTGATTTTTCTGAACAAAGACATCATGATGTTCACAAATTCGAAACCAATTGGGTTGGCTATACCTAGGCACAATTTAGGGAGTCTCTCTGTCAATGTAAATGGTGCCCTTCCTCTGTTTCCGTTCTTACGAGTAAAGAGGGGCTTTTTCTTAAAGGTTTCCTCGTCTTTTCATCTCCAAATGTTCCCTTTAATCCAAAGAGCGAACTTATCTACACACGACTTCAGTTTTGAACATTGCCTACTGACTCCTAACACTATTTCTTACTGTTTTCTAAAACATAATGAAATAAAACAAAATTGAAAGAGAAAATAAAATAAACTGCACAGTGAGAGGTGAAGTGTCCCTTCATTACCCTTATGGATGATTCCTCTGATCAAGGTGGCTGTCCCTTGGCCACAGAACAGGGGCCCTTGATTCCAGCCAGAAGGCTATGCTGTCAGTTATTTCTTCTGGCCCTTCTAGTACCTGTCTTCAAGTCAGTGAGATGAAAGTGTTTCACTTAAACAAATTTCAGAGTGGCATCATCACCATGGCAACCAGAAACAAGAGCTTTTTAAGATGGAAAAAAGTGAGTCAGGGAAGGAGAGGTATTATTATTTATTTTACATTAAATAAAATGCATGCGAGTTTAATAGTTGAAAATAGCCTAGCGTATTAAAAAGAGATAATAGAATAGCCTGCCTGTCTCAATCTACTGTCACACTTTACTTGCTTTCCATTATTGTGAACAAAATCAGGACCATCCAGCAGAAGAATTCAGCTTCCTTTCATGAGGAATTCCAAGTGATATCTATTATTCAAGCCAATTTATTATTAAAAATCTGATAGAGTTCATTTGGAAAATAAATGGGCATACACCCTACATCTTTGGAAAAGAGAAATTGAGAGTAAAAGCATGAGGCTCTCAGTGGAGTTCTTAAAAATCCAGTTCTGAATCTTACATAGCTCAAACAGCAGTCAACACGTGGATCTTAGCAGCCTTGCTGAAGAACGGAAAAAGGAATTTACATTTGCCAGCAGAGTTGGTAGGTTAGTTTGAACACCTTAGTGACTGGATTTCAATCCCTTTCAACTTGTTTTTAAACCAATCAAAGTTGCATATTTGCACATTTCCTATGCCTGCGTCTTCCATCTGTTTTTCTTTCGAAATTTGTATAAAATAATATACCATAAAGACCAATTGTATTTCTAACATTACATATATGCTTAAATATAGTTAATAGATTTGCAACACATTTCTTGAAATCTGGAAGCTGAAAGGGTTTCATTGTTTAGTTCTGTAATATAGATATTTAGAAAAAAGCTCAATCTTCATCTTGTTCAGAATGTCATTATTCTCATTGTCCTGGAAAAATTAAAGGTAAAACTAGAAGCACTAGTGAGAAAATTACTGATTTCTGCTTTTTCTCTAAGATAGAGTTGTGTGACTACCTCTGTGTGAGACAAGGACCCTGCTGTCTTAGTGACAGAACAGGGGGTGAGAAATGAGGGGATCATTTCCTCTCATTTGTTCTTTGGGATTCTCTAGATACTGTTTTATGGTGCCACGGAAATTTCTAAATGAGAGAGTTTGAGGCAGACTTCACAGAAACTGTCTCCACCTGCTGATTTGGGGAGCAGCGTAGCGTTGGCCTGAAACAAAGACTGAAAAAGAAATTGGCTGGCGATTCCATGTTGCCATGTCTTATTTCATCTGCGTGAAATAAGCCTTGCTATTTCCAAATAAAGTTTTCAGTTTAAACACACCTGACCAGGAAGTGTAAGCAGATTCCCCTAAAAACCTTAAGTAGGTAACTTGGCACTTTCTACAAAAACTTAAGTCACGTAAGCACTGCCTATAATGGAAATGTAAGCGAAAGAAGAAACAAAACAATAAATACTGGAAAATTCATTCCTGGTCAGAATTAGGCCAGGGAACTTTCCTATCATGAGAACTTTCCCTGCGGCAGCTTTAGGTGTGCTACCATGAAGCACCCTAAGGAAAGATCTGATTGTCTTGTTAGTTCCGTGAAAAGAGCAGTGGACAAAGAGTTAGGACACACAGCTTCTCATTTTCATTCATCCATGCTTTGCTCTGTGAATGTGGGGCAGTCACCTCTTTCAAAGCAGAGAGAGTATTATGGCTTCTAAGAATTTGAGAAATTATTTATTTCAGGGTTTCTCGTTTCTTTTAGAAGAATTACGTGAGGTGTTAGTTACTTGAAGATTCATATGCCAAAAAAGTGCTAGGGTAAATCACTTTGGGAAATGCTAGATGACCCAAAGTTAAACAGGGCTCTTTCTATAAGGAGCCTCAGTGCCTTTTATATGGTACGTATATTATGATTTTCCAGAAGATAATTAAATACTCCATTTTCCACAACCATATTTGACTGCACACACACACACACACACACACACACACATTTATTCATTAAGAACACCGAAAAGACCATATATATATAATTTGAGAAGACTGATGCCACCCAAACGTTTTACCTTATCTGTGAGACTAAGGCCTAGAAGGCTTAAATGACAGTAACTGAATGACAAAGACATGAAACAGCCCTGCTCTCCTGACTCCCAGCTTAGGAATTCTGTCTACTATACCAGGCTGTCCTACACTTTCTGCAACTGTAAAATAGGGGAAATTATTATTTTTTCTGACTTCTTGACAGAGATTCTATGAGAATCAAGTGAGTAAAAGCATGTGAAAAGTTCTATGTGAATTAGTATGTGAAAAACACTAATATTTCACATTAATATGTGAAGTATGTGCGAGTATGTGAATTATTTACCATAATATAAATGCATGGTTTAAAAATTGGTGGCTGTTATTACATTTTTGGAAAACTAGTTATTGATATAAGTCACTTATTCTGGGAGCTCCACACATCCTTTGTGAGAGTGAGGTATAGTTTTTCCTTCACCTATGGAATTTTCACTGAAAAAGAGGTCTGTAGGGCACTAGGGAATCCACGGAGAAGCCTCAGGATACACAGGGCCCTTCTAAAAATTTTTTTTTAATTATTTTCTCATACATTTGCTTCCCAGATTATGAGAAACACTAAGTTTTCGTGGTTTATTTTTTTTTCCCCAATGTTATGGGAGTTGTAACTAAATAGAACCTGAAGCTAAGAACAAAAGGCTCTTGAGTATCTCCAGTCTGAGTCGTTGCCACATAAAAGTTGCTAGAAGGTGCTATTTCAGTTGAACCAGCAATACAATCCCTTTTCCCTGTGGTAAAGAAGTCTCAAGTTAAACATAAACTTACTATATGATCTCTCTCTTTTTATCCTAGGTATTTATCCAAGAGGGAAAAAGAAAAAGCATGTGTCCACACAAACACCTGTATATGAATGTGCATATCAACTTTCTTTGTAATAGAAAGAAACTGGAAAGAATCTACATGTCCATCAATAGATGAGTGGATCACCAGGATGTGGTATATCTGTACCATAGTATAGTACTCAGCAATAAAAAAGAATGGACTCTTGATATAGTCAACAGCATAGATGCATCTCAAAGTAATTATATGGAGTGAAAGAAACCAGACAAAGAGAGTACTTGCTGTATGATTCCATTTATATTAAGTTCTAGAAAACTCAGATTATAGGAACAGAAAGCAGACCAGTGATTACCTAGAGACAGGGGGAGGCAGAGAATGCAGGAGACGGGAGTTATGAAGAGGCACAAGGAAATATTTGGGGGTGATGAACATGGTCATTACCTTGACTGCTATGCTTTCACAGCTGTGTACACACATAAAAACTTCATCACACTATAGACTATAAATAACAGCAGTTTGTTGTATATCAATTATATAAAAAAATTTTTAAGAAAATTTTTAAAAAAGAGAAAAAAAAAAAAAGAAAAGAAAACTAAACTTTGTTTATCATGCTGGGAAGCCCACCTGAAACCAAGCAGGATCCTTTGGGGCCCTTCTGGGCACAATAGACTTTCCTTGTCCTCTGTTTCTTGTTTGTAGGAAAAAGGCTTCAGTCTCCTAGACCTTCCCTGAGTTCCAAAGGGCAAATTCAAACAGTTACTAACTAGGGGAGCAAGGAAATGGAGAAATAAAGGAAAGGCAGTCAAGAAACAATAGTGCAGTGATGAGGCAGGGCCCTGGTTCCTCCTCAAAGGATAAAAATAACAATCTGATATGCATGTCTGCATCCTACTGCAGGAACGAAGGCCCCCACCCAAGTGGAGGATGGTAACTTTGGGCTGAGCACAAGTACCTGGACTCCTGACTGGTCGGGACCAGAAGACTGCTAACTGAGATTCCTGGACCACCACCTGGTTACCTCACCACCAACCAATCAGAAGAAAGTTACACACCCTGCCGCCCTACGCCAAAATTTGCCTTTAAAAACTCTTCCCTGAAACCCATCTGGGAGTTCAGCTCCTTAGAGCATGAGCTGCCCATTCTCCTTACTTGGCCCTGCACAAAACCTTTCTCTGCTCCAAACTCCATTGTTTTGGTTTGTTTGGCCTCATCTGCCTCTATATTGGGCACATGAACTTGGGTTCAACAACACATCATGGGAAAGAATGATACTTTTAAAAAATTATAGCATTTGAGTAGGCCCTCTCTCCCCTATGACAGACTGCCCACATGATTTCCAGTAATGCATCCAGAGTTTGCCTTTCAGAAAATCCCCAGAGCCATGAGAACCCTTCATTCTCTCCCTACCCTAGAGGACACAGTGTCTGTAGAAAAGAATTGTTGATTTTCTCTTTTTAAATGGTATCTCTATGAATTACTGCACTGTGTACATAAAGGCAGCTCTCTTGGCAATTAGTTCTCTGGTGTGCTCCCAGCTCTAATCTTTCTTCCTGTGAAATTTCATTGTTGCCGAAATGCTTTAAAGCTGCTGTGTCCAGGAATACTTTTTGCCAGTAGCATCTGAGCATAAAAGAGCTTCTAGTGGTCAAAGGAATGACTCAGAGATATGTTTTCTTGCTAATTGACATAGCTACTGAGCATCATCAGATTTCAGAAATTCTATTGAATGTGATTATTTTTCAAATTTATATGATGTTCTCAGTGTGGGAGAATAACAAGACAGAAATTTTGCATTACTAAACTCAGAACATATTTATATTCATATTATTTGTGGTATGTTTTTAAATGAAATGGATCCTTTTAATGAAGCAACTTTAAGGCACAAGAATACTTTTTACTATTGTTCCTATTCTGCTGGACAGAATAGCACACTTGAAGATAAATGTTGTCTCACAAAAATCTCTTAAAGGAAGACAGTGTAGGAAGAAACAGAAAGTCCAAAAAAGCCAACATTGAAGTGAAAGGCTCATGAAATCAGGGGTCTGAAGAACTGAGTTTGAGCCTTAGTTTTGCCATTAATTAACTGAAACCTTGGGCAAATGAGTAATCCTCAACGGGGCATGGATTCCTCATTTATTGAATAAAAGATTATACCAAGTGTTTCAAAGATACTTTTCAGCTCTTCACTAAAAATCAGTACCTTTCTTGTGGCATAAAACAGGACACAGAGAAAAGTCAAACTGTCTTTAACTGTAGGTGCCTTTTAGTTATACCACCATGGAAATCTGTAAGTTTTCTTCTACTTAGAGCAACAAGAAGTGTCCTTTCTAACCTATGTTTCTAGAGTAAGGTATTTATACCATTTAGTATCATGTACTAGAAATTATTTACACAAATATTTCTTTATATTGTCACAAATATAATTGTCCTATTATAAATACTCTGCAATACCTAATTCTGTGTAGTACCTAATTCTGCCCCTTAGTCATAGTGGCAGTGATTCAGGACAAGTGTCCACATTGCACTGACAAAATGAGGTTTACTATAGGAAATAGTAAAATAAACATGATAAACATCTATTAAACAACATTAGCTCAGCAGATGCTTTCATTAGATGATTTTAAGTTTGAAACAATATCATTGTCTTGGCAATTTGGAAACAATGGATGACAATTCAATTCCTGGAGCTTAGAGTTATTTTTTTTCCCCCTGTGGTATGTGGTGTTTCTATATATGTGCTGCAGAGAATCTAAAAGATTTATACAGTCTGGTCTGTTTTTATTCCTGTGAACTGTTATTTCCTTTGGCCATTAATGTTACAGATATAATTTTTTTTCAATGGAATAGTAAAAACATTTTTCTGAGTATCATGACTAACATAAAATTAGAGAAAATGCTAGAAAAGTGATCATAGATTGTCCTGAAGTGACAGCCAGGAAATATTTATCCCAAAAGTGTTATAACAGTCATCAGGAATACAGAAGGCAATGAAAGAATTTTAGTGGATTCTCTTACAATTGACCATTTCTCCCTAAGAATCTCTAAGGTATTCATCACTAGGTTTTTCAGAATCTTTCTCTCTCAATCTCTTTCTCCATTGCTTGCTTGCTTGCTTCCTCCCTCCTCCCCAACCCCTTCCTTCCACTCACTTGTAAAACGGTTTAAGCAGAGATGGAGCTACTACTAAGTGGGGGATTTCAGATCTGGAATTCACACATATCAGGAGGATTAGGCACTGGTACGTTGTCCGCATTGATGCCTCTGGAGTTATGCTTCGGTCAGCCATATACACAGAGATACAGTGACTACAGTATAGAACTTCTCCAAATGAGTTCACTGAACTCTTTCAATACTAGGACACCATTCAGGGCCAACCTAAGAATTTTCCAACAGTAGAGATGGACATAAAACACTGTGGAAGGCAGCTGGAATAAAAGGATAGGAGACATACCTGCCTCAGTGTCAAGTGACAGTGTCAGTACCATTTAATCTTTCAGAGCCTCAGTTTCTTCAGCTATTGGATGGGGATAATAATCGCTTTCTTACTTTCAATATGTGGGGCTCAGACAAAATTTTTGAAAGTAGACTGTGATATAAATTGTCACGAAGGAGATATGAAAGAGATGTAAAGTTATGAGGCAATAATGTAAAGTTGGGAATATACACACTTATTCTGCCTATAATTACCACCAGCTCTCTTAAAAATTTTCCAGCATGATTCAAGTATCTTTGTCAAAAATGTTGTCCTCTCATGGCCTGAATATATTGATATGAACTGGTACCTCTTCCTAGATGATATTTTCTGTGTCTCAGCCCTTATACCATAATACAGTATACAAGCAGCCCTGACTATTTAAAATTCTTAAGTTGCTGAGGCCAGAGACATCTTAGGAATTTTAAGGTTGGTAGTCTAAGAATTATCTTCTTCCTCTTTGCTGTATAGATAGCATCCACTGAGCATGTGCAGTAACATCTTTTGTATAGTAGTTATACCTGCAGGAGCATCGTATGTGCAGATCTGGACTGCAGCTTAATCTCAGTGGCAGGCAGCCTTGGTCAGAGGAAGAAAAATTCTGATCCTCAGTTTACAGAATCACCGTTGGTGAAAAGCACACTTTACTCACTAATCAGACAAATTGTCAAATGATTTGTAATGTATTAAAGAAAAAAGTACTGGCAGGATAAATGAAAAGGCATAAAGGAAAATGGAAACCAAAAGAAGAAAAGAATAATAGGAAGAAGCAAAATAAGAAGATGGAGAAACTCAAGGAGAGAGAAGACAACAGAATGAGAAAAGTAAAACAAACAAAACAACCCCTAAAGAGGTGAAGAAAAGAACAAGTCTTCAGTACCTGTTTTGCTGGTTAGTTGAAGGGGTCCCCTGAATCCTGCTGTTCTCCCGATTTTCAGAGATGGATTAGCAAAATATAAAGTAAGCATAAATTTGCTAACTGTGCTGGTGCAGTCACCTTGGACCTCATCAGCATTGCTAAACATCACCCGTAACCTTTCCATTATCACTGAGGGTCTGCTCAGCACCAGGCCCAACTGCTCCAATAATTTCAATTACTTTCCCTGACAAATTTTATGTTTCATGTATTTTAGTGGCCTGATAATTATGATTTCTCTCATTTCTCGCTATTGAGCTTAATGGGTTCCAGCATGAGGGTGCAGTTTCAGAAATGAAGTTCCACTTGAATTCACAAGTTATTATCTACTTTCATTAATGGAATTGAAAAAGAGTGAGTGGAAAAGAGATAAAGAATGAGGAAGAAGGAAGAGATGAGTGAGCAGGAGGAGGGAAAAAAAAAAAAAAAAGAAAACAAAAGGCCAGGATTAAAGGAAAAGAAAATCAGCCAAATGTGAAAGAACAAGTCAGACTGACTATATAGAGAAAGTAGAAATGAAGGTACCCAGACAACCTTTTTAAAAAAAACATGAAAAGCACTGAACAGATTACTTCCGTTATCAGGCACATGACTAATAAATCAGCATAGTGCGTTGCAAAATTCTCAGGCTTTGCAGCTAGACCATATTGGGTTTGAGGAACCTGGTTGTTTCATTTACTAGCTCTGTGATCAAAAGCATGTTACTTGACCTTGCTGAGATTCATCTGTTTTTTTTCTCTATATGGATAAGAACATTGACTCTGTGGACTAATTCCCTTTCTTCTTTCTTAATCCCTATTCCGAGTGTGTGTGTGTGTGTGTATCAAAATATTTTAATGGAAAGACAATTATGTACATACAAGAAAGTGTGCTGGTGCAGGCAGATGGGCTTTCTGAGAGGTTGCAGAGCTGGAGGCAGAGGTATATGTAGAGCTTAGGTTACCTGGGCAGTGACACAACTTTCCTCCCACGTGTGAGGCTATGACTCAACTCTCACTGTCTGGCATAAGAAATGGAAATGTCCAAATTTGAAGACACTCTCATCAATGGAAGCCCTAGTAAAAAAAAGATTATTTGCATGAGTTCTAAGTGATGATCATGTAAGCCCCAGGAGAAAAGGATTGTGATACAGCAAGGCATCAAGGGTTCAGATCTAATAAGACTTTGTGTCACCTGCAGCTGTGTGAATTCTGATGTGGGGCCACATAATTAGTAATTTACTCTGAACTTATTATTGGGTTACGCACATCATCTCTTACAACCAACATTTAATCAGTCTGAAGAGATGTAGCCGGGAAAAGTAGGACATAGAAAAATGAAGAAGACATAACTCTTGACTTCAAGAAACCAATCGTGTAGTAGGGGACACAGGATAAATAATTTTGAAGAACCTCTACCTATTCATATCTCTGAGTATAAATAATGTGAAGAATCCCATGTTGGCTAGAAATTTTTGTCTTTTTTTTTTTTTTAAGACGATGTAACCAGTGGCTTCCTGGGATTAAAGATAATTTTTGAAAGAAAATATGGGCTAAAGTGCTCTTTTAATCTTTAGAATTAGATCTTTAATGTTCTTCATATCGTGGTATCATCCTCAAAGTTTTATGGATATCTTTAATAAGCGTCTTTTGAAAACAAGACTCCCAATAAAAAGCTAATAGAAATAGGAATGAAGGAGCAGAAGGCCAAAGGTGTAGCACATGTTTTATAAAAGGTTGATGGGATTTACATGTTCTCACTGTCTGCCCCAGCCCACGGTCCTGATCCTAATGATCCCAGTAGATTATTTAGCAGTATGCTTTGTCATGTGAAATAATATTTGGATCACTTATTAAAGACCCATTTTATGTCAGACACCTTACAGAATCTAACTTTCGCAAGCATACTTATTGTTGAGAAAACCGATTCAGAGAGATCAAGAGACCTACCTAAGGTTACAGATTCAGATTAAGGCAGCAAGAGGGTTTGAACGTATGTTATCTGAATTCCAAACCAAGTGTTTCCCTCTCTTCTGCTAAATCCTATTTATAAGACTTGTGATGGTCAGAAGAATGCAGTCTATCTCTTTCTTCCAGCTAGGCAGCTCTGGTCAGAGCTAGATAGCTCTCTCTCATCATGTTTTTTTTTTTTTTAACATATACAATAAAGATACACATTTTTAAAAGAAACATTAGAATGCCATGTCTATCCTCTAGCTTTAAAAGGGGTCTTAATATTATCTGTGTTGTACGAGGAGGAGGAACAGATCTGCCTGAAAGTGGTTGAGTTGTAAGGAGGGATACTGAATTGGGGGAGAGGATTCTGTTGCAGGAGAAGTTTGGAACATTAAGTTTGAGTCAGAGATGTCTCTAGCACAGTTGCTGGGCCACAGAAATACAGTGCAAGCCACACAGGCAAGCCACATGCTTAAATATAAATATCCTAATAGTCATATTTTAAAATGTAAAAATAAACAGATGATTTTAATTTTAAGAAGATATATAATCCAATGTATCTGAAGGATTACCATTTTAAGATTAACCGACACAAAACATTCATGATCTATTTTATATTCTTTTTGTATATGAAGTTTTAAGAACATCTGGTACGTGTCACACTTGGAGCACATCTTTATTTAGAAAGCTACGTTTCAAGTGCTCGAAAGCAACCTGTGGTTGGAGTTGACCCTACTGCACAGCAGAGTTCTAGTAGCTTAAGAAGAAAGAGAGGGTGATCGAAAGGAGTTCGTATTAAAATGAATTCATTTCAGAATGGGGTGATTGAAGTATAAAAATATATATATATATAAATAATTGGAGATGGATAAAATTTCCATCCACTGGGAAGGAGGTAAGACGAATTACAGAGGAACCGCAGGGAGTGAAATGAAGGGGGAAGAAAAACAAACACTTGGGGAGCAGGTATTTCCCATCCATTGGCACTCACTCACTCACTCAACAGAAATTTAGCATTCTCTCCATTGCATAGAGGAGAATGCTAACACCGAGAAATATTCAGTTACTTGCTCAAGTTTCTGCTTTCTACTTAGTCTATGAATCTGTGGCTACTCGAAATCAGTAGTTTGCATTTATCTCATTCTCACTGCCTATAGTTTAAAAAAAAAAAAAAGTATAATCTGCTAGCTGACCTGCGTCTCTACTGCTGATGAGGCAGAGACAGAGAGGATTTGCAAAGAGCAAGGTGAGAGAAGGCTAGAAATCTTGCCAAGGGCTGTGTTTCAAAGGCTGTTGATCCAATCCTTAAGCCTGTAAGGTGTTGGAGGCAGGGAGCCAGGCCAACAGCAGCTGTTGTACTAGACAGTTGTTATTCTGGGGACATGGGCCTGCTGTTCTCTTGGCATAGTTGAAGACAGAAGCAAAAGATTGGGTTTGACGTGTAGTCAGAGAGCATTGGTGGGAAAACTGGAGAAACTCCTGCACATGATGTTGGCTAAAAATCAGGGCAGTTTGTCCAATGACCTGCTCTGGATTTTCAGACACTAGGATAGATTCTTATCTGACGTACATAGGCTCAGTATGTTTCTTGGTTTATATTTTAAAATATAAAATAACAGTCGTACTCCAAAATGTCCGTGTGAAATGCAGATCATCTACATTCTGTGATGTAATGCACTTGGATCATGGTGGTGAGAAGATTCTTTATCACATTGTTCTCATACAGTTCACTCTTTTAGGAGAACTTGGAGGAACAGAAAAGGGGCACCAGACAGCTCTAATTAGCCTTACTTTCATGAAAACTGATTTTCATGAAAATCAGGTTATTTTCAGTTAAGGATCACCGCTGAGAGGAAAGAAAAACCAAATGAGCTGAAGAGTAATAAGACCCTCTTTAAAAATGGATTCATAATGAATTCTCATTTCTCTTGGATAAGTAGTTTACGCATAATTACTTAACCTATAGGATTGTGAGATAGCTAAAAAGTTGTCTATGTTCATTCAAAAGTTCCTTCAGCAGCTGTTTTTTGAGCATCTACTCTGTGCTGAACACTATTCTAGGCTCTGATTACAGACTAGAGTAGCAGAGGCTGCTAGCTAATTTCTGAACCCACTTTTTCTTGGAAACACTACTAGATTACATTTTCTATACTTTGGAGTGAGGTTTGGATATGACTGAGTACAGCCAATAGAATATAAGAAAATGTTCCTTCTGTCCCTGTGATTCTCCATGAGAATCTTTCACCGACTGTAGTGACCTTGGGAACTACACTGAAGGCGGTGGAACCACACAGAAGAAGGTGGCAGGATCACTGCTTGGAGGAGAGCAGTAAGAGAATTGGTTTTAGACTTTAGGTGAGCTAGAAATACACTTGTTATAGCAGCTAGGGCAACCTTAGTTAATATCAGCATGAAGAACACACTCAGTGCCCTCTTGATCTTATATTCTAATGAGAGACAGACAATAAATAAGCAAAACACATAAATTTAGATATTTGGTTGTAAATAAAAATGTTAAGCCTAGCTATAGAAGAAGCCACCATAGCTCAGGTTCATGCTAAAAGATTAAAACTGTTGTCGATACAAAAAAATTTACATTTGACTTGGAATAAACAATCTCTCTCTCCGCCACCTGTCCCCACTTCCATACATACATACACATTACCTTTTTTTTTTTTTTTTTTTTTTAACCAAGTAAAGCCTATTTTCTTTAACAGTTGGAGTGAATAAGAGTATATATATATGGAATAAGAAAAATCACATCATCTTAGAGATTTCAGTTACCTGTCTTCTTTCCTGAATGTTAACCCAGTTGTAGAAAGATGCAAATGCATCTTTTCTGTAAGCAATAATGAAACATCAGTTGGCTTGTTAATTTTCTTCCATAAACAAAAACAGAAATACTGAACACATCACCCGGTGGTAGAGAAGCAGAAAGATGACTGAGGTGGTAGTTAAAGAGGTCTGAGATCCTGTCTTAATTAATGGGATGGGAGTTAAAGTAGCTACTGCTGAGGTCTTAGTTGCCTCATCTACAAAACTGGAGGGCTAACTGACCTATAAGATTCCTCACACTTCTATTTCTAACTTCTGAGCCCGAACTCAAACCTTTTTTTTTTTTTGACAGAAAATGGTAGATGTGCGGCTCAAACGCAGTGCTTAGGAGACATTCTGCCTCGTTTACAGGTTCAAATGATGGGATTCAGTGTATGGACTCGGAATCCTTGACTCTCTGTTAGAGGCCTGATACATTACCTAAAAAAGGAGGCTAAAGAGACATTGGGAAGTCCCAGGTGATTCAGAGATTCTGTTTGAATTATCCAAAAACCTTCCCAGGACTTTCACTTCATTTGACCCCTGTACTTCTGAAGTGTGTGTGTATATATATGATTCTGATTTCCCAAAGCTCTGAGCCTCCTTTGTCCTGTGAAGCTTCAACTTTTCAAAATAAGAGTGGTATTGTTTTTAACAATTGGGTCTTTCTCCCCAGCTTCCCACCCCCTGCTCAGCTTCTCTCTTCTCTGTGTTCTATCTCAGCCCCTCGCAGCTGTCTGGCTCCTGCTGGTGTGCATTGTGATTTAAGGTACTCTGTGCTTTCCTTTCCTTACCACGGTGCCTTTGATTCAGATACAGACAGATACATTATTGATCAGATTTTGGCTGCAGCTCTTAGCTTGCTGGTGCTGCACTAGTAACTAATAAGCTAATAAGAGGAGAGTGAGAAGAGCTTGCCTCCTTTTATAAAGTAAGTGGACGACAACACCATAGCCTCCATTTTGGCATCTTTAAGAAATGCTATCTGCTTGCCCACTGGGAACCTTGGTTTGTTTGGTCAGGCTGCATCACTGCACAGAGGCTAGTGGTCCACACACCAGGCAGTGAAGGCCTGCTTGGATGAAGAAGACGAAATTTACATAGATGGAGGACCATTCGTTGTTTCATAGTGGATAAGTGGTTGGGCTCCTTTGCTAAGTGTTCCATGTAAATCCTAAGTAACGATTTTGAACCAGATTCTTTATATAATCCTATTCATTTTTTGCTACCAACCTAGGATTGGGTCTTCAGATTCTGAACCTACATCCTGCTCTAGAGGCAGAAATGCTGGGAATTCTCTCCTGTTATCTATTCTTTAACACCTTTCCTGGGTCCTTAGAGACATGACTGAAAAAGCTACAAGAAAGATTTCTTTATCTTACCTAAAGTTTTCTTCTTCTTTAGACATTTAAACGCCCTATTTCAAAGTATCAAATTTTTGAGCGCTCATATCCTTTAACCCAACAGCTCTAACTAGTGCAGTTACACTTGCAAAAGCGTGTGCGTGTGTGTGTGTGTACAGACGTATACATACAAACGTGATTATTCTACCTGTAATAGCAAAACCTGGAAAAAACTTGGGAGCTACTTAAATAGAGTTGAACAATACACAGCTATTTTAAAAACGATAGGTATATGTGATGATTTTGAAAAATCTGTTATATTATTAAATGGGAAACATACTTGGATAGGTCGAACTCTTTTTGTCCAAATTTTTATCTATCTACTAACTATTTATCTGTCTGTCTTTCTGTCTGTCTATTCATCACCCATCCATCTAGTACTTCTGCTGGTTTATATTTTAAGCATTTTATATTTTACTGAGACTGTAGATAAAATCTGTTAACAGCAACTTCTAGGAAGAGTGACTCTGGGAAAGGGAGATTTACATGTTATAGTTTACTTTTTTGTGTTTTTTGAATTTCTAACTTTGTGCAGATATAGCTTTTATTTTTAAAAGATACCATGTCAGCTGAGGTAAGCTGATACTATAGAGGATTCCGCTTCTTTTTTCTTTATATATTTCAAACCTCTACAAGTCTTGTTTTAAAGTGCCCTAATATTCAGGCTTAATGAGTATATAAAAATATGGTTCCAGTCACTTTCCTGAAAAAGAATTTTGAAAGATGAGGGGAGACAGTCACAGGGGCTATACGTCCCTGAGTAGTGAGAAGACACTGAAGGGGCAGAGGAGAGGGCTGTGAGAGGAGGGGATCCACACTGAGAGATGTGCTTCCTGCGACACACAGGGGTGAGGCGAGCGAGGGCTGGCAGTTAGGAAAATTGCATTCGAGCCCTGCTCTGCCATTTCCTGCCCTCTTACACATGTCACTTAGCCTCTCCTAACCTCAGTTTCCTCATTTATAAAATAAGGGAATTGTGTTGGATGATTTCTGAGGTGCCTTTGAGCTCAGAAATCTATACAATTCTATGAAATACCAGACTTTCTCTCACCACATAATTGTCAGGAGGTGGTAATGAAATAAGGTCCAGAATATGATTCATCTTTCAGTGTACATTTCCTCTGTCCTTCAGGTGGAAGTAGTCAATAGGTCTTGTTTTTTCCCTCCTATTACCCCGATAATAAGTGAAGATAAACTCCCTGTGATGGATGCCACAGAGGCTTTTATATGCCGGCGGGGGGAAAAGCTGAGCTGGCCCAGAAATGCCCGTTTGACAGAACACACCTCTAGTCAGAGACAGCAAAGGCAGGCACAGTGAAAGAACCATAATGTAGATCAGAGTGATCAGAGTTTTAGTTAAACAACAAAACAAAACAAAACCCAAAACAGAAAAAAATACATTATTCTTCATTTGGAATTTTTCAGTTTTTGGCATTTTTTATTTTATCTGACTCTGCCCACCTGTCCTTTCTGAGCATTTCAGCCCCACTAATATTTTCTATTCCAAACCTACAGAGAAGAAGGAAGCCTGACCCAGCCTCTGCCATCCCAGCAGATGGTCAAGTTCCGCTGATCCTCTAAAGCCCTTGGCTTAGGGTTATGGAAAGAATGACAGCCAAAAGTTGGGTAATCACTGTCTAATGGTGTGACCTAGGAAGGCCAATGCAACATGAGAAATACTTCTTGAGCCCCTTCCACGTGTTTGGCATCATGCTAAGCATTCAACATGCAAAGGTCAAGGCCCTACGCTAAAAAAGGTAGGCGTCTAACCAGGGAAGGGTCAACATGTTGTATTTGTAACTACAGTACAAGTCCCACACCAGAAGGACAGACCAGAGCTATGGAAGTACAGAGCAGTGGCTATTTAGCCTGACAAAGAGTCAGTAGAACTGGGCCTAAAAGACAAATTGCCAATATCCAGGATCTCCTTTTGCGAACAGTTTCTGGCCTTACTGTAGCAAGCAAAATGTCTCCATTTCTCTGCATGCAACTGCCCCGGAAGTGTGCATGTGTGCAAAGAACAAGCAGGTCATTTGAAAGATGGATGAAGAAAGACCCAGAAATAGCAGAGCTGGTCTGGGAATATGGTGCAGTAGGGAATGGGGAGCCAACTAGGGAAAGAATGGGCCCTGGAAGGAAGTAACGTGGACAGAATAGCAGGGGATCGTCGTGGAACACTGTGATGGGCTGTGCCTCTAAGATATTACAGATTTCATTCCAAAATGGTCTTGTTTACCTTCTCTTCAGAGACTTTGTTTCACTGGGCATCCTATAGTAACTGCTGCTAGAATGCATCTCCTTTTACATAAGGTCCCCTGCCTTCATGAGCCCTCATGATGTACTGAAGTCTTTAGCAAAGTGGAACAAACCTAGCAGCACCTCTAAAGTGTGAAAACCCTGCTGGGGTGAAGATGAATGGAAACACAACTGGAAAGTATTTCAAAACCAGGTGTGAAGAGGTGGAGAAAGGAAAGAAAATATTTCTCTCTTGGAGTGATTTAGACTAAGGCTCATAGCCAAGTGGGGAAATCAGCTGTAAAAGTCACCTGGGGAAGAACAAATACTGTATTTTTTTTCCCCCTCGACCAATGTGTTTAAGTCAAATCAGCAAATCTTTATTTAATAATATCATTGTTCCCCAAATGTTGTCATTCCTTGACGTTTTTACTCTTCTTCTAGGAGAGTCAGACTCAGAACTGCTCGAGTCACAGGGTCAGGGAGAAAAGGACATAATGTTAATGGTTGACTGATACTGTTTTCTGTTGAAGAATAAATTAACAGTCTCTGCATCTTCTTAAATCCCAAAGGATGTCCCAGGGTCCTGAAAATTTTGAGGCTAGAGTTGTCCCTGGGTTTCAGAATGATAAGTTTCCATAAAGGTCCTATTCAAATGTCAATTAACAGGCCAACACCTGAAGCCATTAACCTGTGAAGTCATTATGCAGAAAGATTAATTCTGCTGTGTGATTGTACAGGAAGAATCAAGGTAAAAACAGTACTGCATTTTGATGCCTAATAAGACATCGAAAAAGGGGACGACACATTAATGACAGATATTGTCCATTTCATTATTTAAGTGTTGACTTGAGGTCTGAGAAATATTTACCAAGCCATGAGTTTTTCAGTGTCATAGTTAGAAGATCTAAAATTTGGTAAAGTGAGGTCCTGTGTTTCAGCGGCTAGAGAACTAATGATACTCACTGTTTGTTCAGGTTCTTGACAATGTGACATGGATTGAGCTGCAGGATGCCCTGAATCCATATAATTAAAAACCATATGATCATACAATTTTAGCTTTATTCTATATATGGAATTAAGGACATATATATATATAAAAATAAAGAAAATATATATATATATTCTTTCTTCTAAATCACAAAGTGGAATATTCAATGTCTTTAATTGAGGTGTGAGATAATGGGAGAGCAAAACCAAAAGTAAAACCCTTAGCTCCCAATTCCCAATCCAGTGTTTTCTGTAGATTCCACCGTTTCTGAAATACCAAAGAGAAGAGTTCTAAAGAACATCTCATTACAGAAATCACAATTCATAGAGAAATTAGAGTTTTCAAACCTATTGGACCGAATCTACGCCTTTTTTCAGACTTCACCTCAGCCCCTGGAACTGTCACATTGAGAGGCTGTGTGATTTCATGCAGAGTGCATGTTCAGCAGCTTGGCAGGCAAGTTAAGGCTACCTGAGAATACAGGGAGGGTGATCATGCATGTGTCCCAGGAGCAAGTCTAGAAATTAAGATGAATAAATAAATGAGAACTGTGGATGGGAGAACCTCACACGGTAGCTTTCTGTCTGTAATAACCAATTTGATCCATAATCAATGAGCAAATATTTATCTTGAACAACCTACATCCTTAACAGCACGTAAGGAACTATAGAAAGGCAGAGATGAGTGATGAACATGTAGAAGAAAATCAGAGATCTGAGACTATTTTCCTGGTTAATTGTAGGCACCATCTCAGCAGCTATACCCCTAACTAACAAGTCCTGATGACATGCTATTCTTGGCATCAGATGGTAGGTATTCTAAAACAACCAGAAGGTAAATGATTTTTCATAACTCTGGACAACCTTAAGGATGTCTTGGTATAGATCAGTTATCATTTATCATCTTCCCTGCTTTAGGAAGGCTCATCACTGATGCCTGGTCACTGTGTTATTCCCTATAAAACTGTTGAAAGTAAAGCTGTGGTATTCAAAGTGCTTATTTTGCACAAAATGAAGTAATATCTTGCACCAAGTTTTCCATGTTTTAGCTTCTAATAGACATTAATGCTATAGTTCACTTTACATAATATATTCCTGAAAGGTATGAGTAAATATTTTCTGGATTTATCAAATTACATATAAATACATGGTAGGAGTTGGCTATTTAAAATGGTTCTGTCTACTTTAACAACTTTTCCTAGGAATCAATTTCATTGCAGACATTGAACTAGGTGCTGTGGACGTACAGATGAATATAACTTGATTCCTGTCGTCAAAAAAACCTGAGAGTTTAGTGTAAGAGAGAGATGCATTAATCCCAAATGTCAATATTGTATGCTGAGTGCAAACATAGAGGCACGCATAAGGAGAGAACAAAGGAGGAGGAAGTTGTTCATCTCATGGAGATCAGTAACAGTGCCTGGAAGTAAAAGAAATAGCTGAGCTGAGCTTTGTAAAAAGAATGAAGATTCTTAAAGAATTCTCTGGTCCAGTCATCATTCCTTATTTATTTGTATTGTTTGTAGAATCTCGGCCAAAGCACAGCCTTATTTCTAACTCTTCAATTGTAAAAAAGGGAATTAGCAGCAAACTCAGCAGATAGATTGTTAAGGTCAATTCCATGTTGATGATCTATACATTCTTTGATTCTTTCTTGTAATTTTGTTTCCATATATGCAAAGCACTCCTGCCTTGTACTGTAAATGTCATCAATGTATTTATATTTAACCTGAAGATATAATGGAAAATGCGTATCAGTGGTACCACTAACAGGTCTTATACAGAAAGTTTAAACCAATCTGAGAGAAAGGAGCAGAGCTTTGTTTTCATGGCTACATATTTAATGAAAAGGCATATACAATAGGGAGGGGATGACCTCCTGGAGAGAAAAAAGCTGAACAATCATAATATATCAAATTCTGCTTTCTGAGACGCGTCTGTGACTGCCTGTTATCTTTGTATATCAATCTTCACTTTCAAATAGCTCTCTTAATTAACATATTAGTGCAGAAAGACCTTTTATTGAATAGATTTACATTTATTTTCTCAGGTTTTGGGGGGGGGTGTGGAGGAGGATACTGATGACAGAATCATGTAAACTCAAAGGTTCTGATTGGAAAGTTATTCGGCCATGCAAATAGTCATAGCTAGTATGTAAGAGCACTTAACATTAGGGCTGGGGCCAGGCAATCCCACCCCAGCTCCATGCATACTGTGAGGCATGCGCAGGCTTCCTAAGTTCTCCCACACATTCTGTTTCCTCACCTGTAAAACGCAAAGATCTCAGTACACGAAAGATGGGCTCTCCTCATCTTTATTTTTGGGGGGTGTTGTTAAGTCATTAAAACATCATGTTGTTGATTTAATCAGGATAGTGAAAACTATCTCACAAACGCATTAATTAGAATGACACTGTCTGCCCATAAGTGGAAGAAAACCATGTTCTAATGAACTGCTTTAGGTGACAGTTGCCTTACCCAAGATTTGATAGTACCAAAATGAAAGACAAAAACCCATCCCCAACAGAGAGAGCTATGAGCAAGGGAGCCTTGCTAAATGTATTGCTATCTGCTAACGCCCAGATGAAGATGTGTATTTAATTAGCCTTTGGGCTGTCTATAAATGCTTGCCTTTATTTGTTTCTTTTTCCCCTAACGATTACATAGTATATGGAGAATCTTAATTGGTACATGCTAATCCGCCTTCGTGAAGACCTCCTTTAGAAAAGCTCTTTAGAATGTTGACTCTAATGCTTTATAATGCTTCTGATTTTAAAAACAAAATGTATACATAGGACTTCTTTTTTCCTTTAACCTGTCAAACTTTTATCAGCCAGTGGTGATTTTTAAATAGTTTTTATAGCAGGGACGTTTCAGTTCACAAACCCTCAGCATTTATGGATTCAGACTAACCATATCTAAGATGCCTGATTCATTTCTCATATAGAGTGTATATCTGAGGGCTTCCAAGCTGGAGGGCTTTTTTATACATATGGAAATGAGAGATGCACATTTCCTCTTTACTAAACCCATGATCTAGAAACATCAGATGCATAATGAAAAATGGATAATAATCTTTTGACAAAGATATAGATTTTTCTGGCTAAACAATAAATCTCCTATCAGGTGCATAGACTAGTCCTGCTTCCAGCATCCAACTGAGCCCAGGTGGGGGCAAGTGATGCAGGGCAGGCAGGGCTCTAGGGCTTTGCAACCTCAAACCAAAGTCTTGCCTATTCATGCACAGGTGGCTATTTTTTTCTTTTTCTTTTCCTTTTCCTGTTTCTTTTCCTTTTTCTTTTTCTCTTCTCTTCTTTTTTAAAGTCCTGAGCACTGCTACTTTCCTAATCTCTGAGATCTAATACGTGGGGGTGGGGGGGTGTGCTTTTTTTCTTCTTCTTTTCTCTGAGAAGGTAGTATCTTAAACGAAAGAGCTTTGCCTTTGGAGTCAGAGACACCTGGCTTCAAATTGCGGTGTCCTTATTTTGATTTGGGGCACCAATAAAAAAGAAATCATAAGTCTATCAAAGCACAAAATATATCACACAAAAGTTACATGTATATACACATATATGCATACATATATACACCTGTGCAAGTGTGTATAAAGGAGCTGCAAGAAGAGAAGAGTGCTGTCTGTGCAGCTCTGCTACTATTGCTGGGGAAACTGAAGGCTGGAGCCCAAAGGTGTTGCTGTTCGAGGTCTCTCGTCTCCCACACCAATGCTACTACTTTTACCCTAAACAACTGAGAATTTGATGAGGAGAAGGATAAAGGACATGAGAAACAGCTCTTGCTGTTTCAGGCTTTTATTACATTTTACTTTTAAAACCTGTGCAATCCAAAGTGCTATAAGAAGGCTGCGTGGAAAGGCTGCAGGCAGCGGGGAGGTCACCAGAGGGATGAGGCGTAAGAGCAAGGTGCCCATGTGCTCAAGCCAAAATCAGTTTTCACTACAGACCCTTCTGCTGACTCCCAGCACAGGGAGGAAGACTGCAGCTCCTGTTAACCTCGACTCCTGTGTGAAGTGCAGACTCCGTCACACAAACCCGTTCATCTGAGGCTCTGGGGCCTGTCTGCATTCGGCTGGTGCCCTGACACCCCGCGGGTGTTATACTTGCCCTCAGACTCTGTCTTTCTCACAGGCCACAGGCTCCTGAGATTCCAAGGCGGGTTAATGATCTCCTTTCCCTGGGCCACTGGTCACCCCCAGTGCAGCGTGTGATGACTCTGGGTAACGTCCATCTCTTCTGAGTGCACACACAGGCTCACAGCTTAGTTTTCACTCAGACTTTGCTACTTCATATTTGCACTGCCACAATGAGGACATTTCACCCAAAATTAACATCCCAGATATTAAAGAGAAAGCCACAAAGAGCAGAACCCCCTCTGCACGTCCACTGAAAGCCCTAACTCTGCACCTGGTTGCCTGCTATGTCAGGGTTCTGTTAGGTCTCACACTGCTCCGGAGCTCCTCTCCTTGGGCTCTCTTTATGACAAATGTTGACATTGGTCAGCCTGGCTGGACAAGACACATGGCCAGGCATCGACACATATGAGAGGCTTTAAAGAATACATCAACATTACGACTCTATTTTGGAGGTTAAGCCTTTCTACTATTTTCCCACTCAAGGAAAAGGATCCTAACATAAAGTAAGCATGGCGTTATTATAGGGGTTATCTTAAATCTGTTCTAATTTACGAAAAGATGGTTACAAGTTTTTATACCTTATCATTTCTTTAAAGGTAACTGTATTTTAGTTTTTAATAAATTTATTTACTTATTTATTTACTTGCTTACTTATTTTTGGCTGTGTTGGGTCTTATTTGCTGTGCACGGGCTTTCTCTATTTGTGGAGAGTGGGGGCTACTCTTCATTGCTGTGCACGGGCTTCTCTTTGCAGTGGCTTCTCTTATCGTGAAGCAAAGCCTCTAGGTGCTTCAACAGTTGTGGCACGTGGGCTCAGTAGTTGTGGCTCTCGGGCTCTAGAGCGCAGGCTTAGTAGTTGTGGCACCCAGGCATAACTGCTCCGCGGCATGTGGGATCTTCCCGGATCAGTGATCAAACCCGTGTCCCCTGCATTGGCAGGCGGAGTATTAACCACTGGACCACCAGGGAAGTCCCTATACCTTATCATTAGACCACATTGTTTACAGACAACTTACAAGTCATCTTGACATATTCACTAAAAGTTAGCATGAATGAACAAATCACATCATCGTACTTGTCTAACAGACTAATAGTATATGTTTATGTTACTAAATGTGCAGAAATCCAACGTCCCAGTTTTATTTACCATCACGCTGGACACCTGTTTGTGGTTTTCTTGCTTTTCAACCCCTCGATGCTATAGAATACCAAGGAAGGCAGAGGTGCAAAACTCTATGTGAGCAACAGCGGAGATTTCTGTCTTTCTGCCAGCTACCAAGGGAGAAAAAGCTGGACAGCAAAGTGATAAAAAGAGCTATTTATGCAGATAACTGATAAGAATATGCTAATGAAGCAGCTTCCTGCTTCTTCCACCAGAATATTACTGCATTTCAAGTGCTTGGAAAAGAGGGAATTGGAGATTTGCTCATAACTTTAAACCAGTTCCTGTGTAAATTGTAGGTGTTTGGGGGAATATCAAGCACAGTCCTTCCATTGCTTTTCCATCCTAATTGAGCTCTTCCAGTCTGAAAATACTGGGTTGCTAAGACAGCTGAGGGCAATGCCTAATGGAGAGTCTAGGCCTCTCTCTGAATTTACAGAATTTGCTCTCAGGCTTCTCTCTGTCAATACAAGAAGTCAAGGACTAACCATAATCCCAGCAAACCACCTACAGTCCTTCTGCTGGTCCTCTGAGATTGTGTTGCATGTATTATGTATGGTACTCATCTGATATTAGCAGTTAACAATGTGAACTGTGGTGAAAATGATGATGGGAAGTAGAAATTAAAAATAGAATACAGCCTTACCAAATTAGAAGTTTAATGAGAAAAGATCTCTCCTTCATTAAAATCTTTCCTGTCTCTTCTGAACCAGTCTTTGTACCTCCTACTGTTATGCCCATTTGATTCTTCAAACTAAGCTTTAAGGAAGAAGTTCCACCTTTGATGAAGGAGGTTCAATTACTTTATTAATGAAATGACTAATTATGTCAAAACTTATATAACGTACCTGTATTATTCTTCACTTAAATGAGATCGGGTTGAAATAGCTCTTCCCTGATGGAAAGTAGTTGAAGATGGTTGCAACTACGTTTAGCTAATTAGGTAAATTCTGTTCAAAATTAGATATTAATAATTCTGTACCAATTGAGGGTCCATGGTAACACAGTATAAAGTCATCTCTAATGTAAAGGGATTCGCAAGTTTTAATAAAAATCCATTATAATGTCCATGACCAGTATTTAGGCTATGGAACTCTGTTGTGACTTTGAAAACTAGTTCTTACTTGGATAAGTTTTATTCTACAGAGCCTCCCTCAACAATAATAGTTGATCTTAACAAATATTAGTAACCAATAACCACTGTCTGATTTGGTACAAAATTGACAGATAATGCAAACAAGTTAGGAGTCGGTATTTTTATAAATCTTGCCTGTTTCGTTTTGAAGTGAAGATAGGTATGTTGTATCATGGTAGTGAAAGGCTTGGATCTGGAGTCAAATAACTGGGTTCAAATTCTGTTTTTTCACCCTCCAGTTGACTGCTAATCATTACTAACCTTGTCAAGATGGTGTTACAATTAAAAGAGATAATATGTGTAAAGTATTGAATGCATCTAATAACTGAAAAAATTAACAAAACTGTGTCTACTTGAGGGACAAATGTTCCTGGATATTAGAGATATTTTATCCCTTCCTTTTCCTATTTTTCTCTTGCTTTCAAGCAACATTATTTTAATTTTTTACTTACGCCCTTTGAGCATTTTAAAGGCATGGCCTATTCTTTTTTTTTCTTTTTTAAGAATTTTTTTTGAGATATAATTGATGTACAATAAACTACATATATTTAAAGTGTACAATTAGATATTTTTTTCTTATTACTAATGTACGTATGGCAATCCCAATCTCCCAATTCATCCCATCTCAACTCCCCCCACCCCCACTTCCCCCCCTTGGTGTCCATATGTTTGTTCTCTACATCTCTCTCTCTATTTCTGGGCATGGCCTATTCTTGAGGACCAGAGCTAAAATTATAAAACACTTTAAACACTGATACTAAGTGAACCTGGGAAAGAATGGCGGGAAACATGCAAGGCAGGTGTCTGAGGGCCTAAAGCTGGTGTGGCCTGGATAAGCAAGAACGGATACTGCAGGGCTGCCGAACTGTGCTGAGCAGCCTGGAAGTAATCATAGGGCAGAACATCCTTAAAGGAAGGACTCGGGAAAAGCATGTATAAGGATGTGCGTGTGTACCTGAACCTGTGTAGAGTTTATCACTGTCTTCTCAGGTGCTTTACTTAGCAAATGAGCTCAGCAATATTCCCCCTGAAATTGCTTGCTCTGGGGTGCTTAACAAATGGTTGGCCATTTAATGGCCCGAGGCAGAGCCAGGGAAGGTTAACGCTGTGACAAAATGGGCATTAACTATGATAACAACTGTTTTCATGGGGGATTATTGCTATTATAAACCTTATTCAACAGCGTAATGCTAGCAATAATTTTTCTTTTTCTCCCATTTTAAAATTAAGTCATGCACCAGGATGTACATGACACAGAGGAGACCTGAAAACTCAAAGTGTTAGTAGACCTTTAATGGCCTTTTTGTAATTCTCTGTTGTTGCAAAAAACCACTCAGATGCATATTCTAATGCTTGGGTAGATTATATTACTCACACTAGGTGAAGTGCATTTAGGAAGAGAGATGACAATTTATTAGATCCTATTGTGACAAAGTTTCATACTCCTCTCTCCCAAACCTGACCAAACTTCATTTGGACTAAATTTGATGTCCATGGTTAGAGCAGCTACTGTGGCTTGGACAACGAAAGACAGGGCAGGTTTATATGGAAAATCTCTGTGCAACTGCACATTGCCTGGCTGGGAAAGAAACCACTTGACGTTGTGTGCAACCTGATCTCATTAGCACAGAATATGCATAATTTATCACAGTAGCACTTGGAAGATAAAATGCCTGTGTAATGTCAAATTATTATGTAGTACACCTGGAACTAACATAATGTATGTCAAATATATTTCAATAAAAACAAATTTAAGTGCCTGTTTAGTAAGAATGAGATATTTCTCTCGTAATCTTCAGTTGTGAAGCACACGTCAAGAACAGCACGCAGGAAGGTACACTGTCAAAGCAAGCGTGGTTCACCCGGATCATGATAGCGGGACCCCTACTGGAGGTGTTAGAAAGGGCAGGCCCTGGATGAGGGGCTCTTGATGGAGAGGGTTCCTGAGCTGTTGCTTTCTTCTAAAAGAGGAAGGGGAGGGGCAATGTCAAGCATCTTCCTTCGGTTCAGATCAGGACTGATAAATAAACCTAGAGTGAACGTGCTGAGTAAACATTTGCAGCTGAGTCCCAGCATAGCCAGTTCTCAAATGAGTGGGAAGAGATGGCATTGCTAACTCTGTGCACAGACTGAATTTTTCCTTCTGCCACTTGAGCCCGAGTAGATTTGGCTTCCTAATCATTTTTCTGTTCCATGTATATCCTATTCATTTCTCAGATTCATTTTTTTATATTTTTGGCCTCCACTTCTACTGAGGATCCTCTTCTTAGTTTTGAATTACCTTCTTTGACTATACCCTTTGTCGGTCTTTTTTTAGAAGTTACTTTCTCACACACACACACACACACACACACACACACGTTTCCAGAACACAGAAAGAAACTTCAGGATTCCTTTTCCTTAGAGACCACTCTGCTCCCAAATCCTTTGCTATGCCAGCTGGCAGCAACTCCCCACTGACTGGCAGAGATGTTCCCTCACTCACCACCAACTCTGGAAAACAGCCAACAGGCTTTTCTTTAACTCTTTCTTTCTGCTTGTACCTTTAGCCCAACTTTAATTCTCTAGTTTCAGATTACCAGTAGTAAGTGCCCTATATACTCCAACATATGCAGCGCTAGATATAAGCCTCTTTCATGTTATCCTATTTTGGGGTTTGAAACAGGATGGCAATTTATTTACGTGGTATTGAATTTTTATTGTATTTATATATCCTAAGACACCTGTCATTAGGAAACAGTGACTGTTTGGAAAGCTTCTGATGGATGGCCATGTAGTCTTTACTTGATCACGTCAACTAAAAACAAATTCACTACCTTCTAAGACAGCGAGCACCTTTTGATTCTTAGTCTGACTTATGAGAATACTTTTCTTGGCTCTTAGACAAAATTTGTTTCCTAAAAACCATCTCCTGTGGACAATAGTTCTTCCATGTAAAGTTTATACTTTCTCGCTTGGTAGAATTTTAACTATTTTAAAAATAGGTATCCATCCCGAGTCTTATCTAAGCAAAACATTTTCTTTCTTTTTAATATTCATCCCGAGGGAGACATAGCACAATTTTGATCAGCTCCATTTACCCCTACCCCGACTCCACCCTTAGCCCAGTTAGGTACAGTCTAAGTCATAAAGGACATAGTGCTTACTTATCAGACAAATTTAAGAAGTAAAACCCACTAACATATTTTGTTGACCTCATTATTCCCTTATGCTGGCCTAAGCTGGAAATCAACAAAATCAGGAGGAGATAAAACATTTTTGCTTTAAATTCCTAGGCACCTGTAAAAGTCAACATTTTAAGGTTAATCAGAGTTTTACCCATCACCACTTTCCTATATACAACCCAGATCAATTAGAATAGATGTAGTGTATGCTTACCATTTCATCCAAAACAAAACAACCCAGCCCTCAGTGGAGCTGTCAGGATCCTTATCGTACAGTGGCCAGAACCTGGGTCTGACTCATGATGGTCATTCGTGCTGCCGTTTCCTTGAGTCTTGACAGCCAGATCAGACCAAGACCCCTTAGGGTATTTTGTCACCAAAGTCTGGGGTCTCAGGCATATGAAGAGTGATGTTATACCACCCACTGATCTATTACAGGATTGAGCGAGATCGTGTATAGCCAGCCCAACTTGCAAATTCCACAGTAAAAGCTCACTGGCCTTAGAGCTGCCAGTGAGGTACTGTTTTGACGTTCTACTCGCCATGCTCATGAAACTTAACTTCTGCTCTCTTACGAACCTCAAGGGAATGGATATTGGCCTGGGTCTGAGAGGCTTAGGGACCTCCACAGAGGGGAGGGCGTGCCATTCTTCAGTGCAGCATCACTCCTTTGATCTCTAGCAGCATCTTTTAAATGGTTATGTGTTTAGGCTTAGAATTCATTTTGAGTTCATCGTTAAGACAAGAAGACTTCACCTTAGAGAAAAGAGTGTGACTTTATCAAACCTAAAAAGGTGCTGTACATCTCCCCAGGCCTCGTGTAGGAGGATCATCTCATGTTAACTCAGTCCAGTTCTGAGAGAGCGCAACGCCCGGGACACAACCTAGGGTCTGGCTGTGCGAGAATCCGGGAATTAGAGACAGTGAATCCGCACAGACTCATACTTTAAATCAATGTCTGTTCCACTGTCTTTGAAAAAATTAATCAATTTCTTTCTCTCTCTCTCTCTCTTTTTATGCTGTGAGGTAGGTTGCCAAACAGAAGCAAATGAGTGACAGACAAATTGCTGTGTACATCACTGCCCTTTGAAATGAGTTGGCTGTGGCTGGCATTTGCACAATATCCAGAGTAGAAACTCACTTACATGCCATCCAACTTGTCAAACCTCTGCCCACTTATATTTTGAGATCCAGCTTCCTCCATCTACTGTTTCACCATCCCTGAGTGGGTTCCTGCATCCAGTTCCTTTAACCAAGATGCTTTTGCATTGATCCTAATTTCTTAATCATGCCGTGTTCTATCTGCACAACTTCACTGTTTAGCTATTACATGGCAAGTAGAATTTATCTTTCATGTCAATAGCAGTTGATTAGTAGTAGCTTCCTGGAACACAGTTTTGGGAAACATTATAAGGCTATGTTTGGGTTCACTGTGACTGACTGAAAACACCTGCAGTGGGTACATGGTGATGAGGTGGTAGCACATGTGCCACTATTGGACAATTTCTCATGCAATAATCTACGACAAATGGACAACCAACGTATATCCTGACAAGCTGTTTGTGTACAAGAATCATTGTATCCCCACAGGTTGCCTGTACAGTAAATCCATCACCAGTAATGGATAATACAACTGTCATTTACTGAGCAAGACCAATGTGCCAGCCACTACGCTTGGTGGCTTACATGCACTATCTCAAATCTTTCCATCAACTCTACAAAGCAGGCATTGCTATACACATTTTGCAGATGAGAAAGGCCTCAACATACTTGAACAGGGTTTCCCAAGCCACATAAATAAATGAGGAGCAGAGGCACAATTCAAACTGTGGCTCATCGTGTGCCAAAATGTAACAACAGCAAGAACAGAAATTCTAAAGCATCCGTGGACCCCACTGCATCCCTGAAGGAGAGTCACTATTTTCTAATAGATAAGAAGGAGCCAACTGAAGGGATCTGAGCTCAAAATATGATCGGAGATCCGAAACAGTTGAGAGTTATATATAAAATGTTAAATTAATCTTAAGTTCAAATATTCTCGAAAGTTAGAATTATGATTTATGACCCAGGATGAGATGAGTAAAAATAGACATTGTTTCCTTTTAATTTTATACTGTGATTCAGAGGATAAAAATATTGGTGCTTGCAGCCTAGATGATAAATTCCATGAGGCCAAGGGTCCACATTCTCAGTTTTTTCTTCCTCCCTGCCACAGTTAAGACCAAGCACAATTCCGTAAGAATTCCCACACACTTGTTACCTAAGTGTGTATTCTCCTTAAACAAAACGAAGGAAAAAGGAAAAAAAAATACCACACAGGATTATTAAGTCTTTGCAAAATCATGGGGAGTAAAGTGAATCATTTATCATCAAAGTGACACAGAAAAGAGCTTCCGAATTCATTACCATGAAAGGATCCAGGTGTGCAGATGATTCCCTATCCCAGGGTAAAGAAGGGCACCTTTGGAGCTGAATGGCAGCCTTTAAACATACAGCCCCATTTAACATTAAGGTGTGATAGAGAGTCAGAAATTCTGTGGCCAGAGCCATAACATTGTTTTCTTCAATATTCACAAGATGAGAACAAAGAAAAGAACTGCATGCTAAGAGTTAAGTAATTCAAGCAGAAATAGCAATGCTATCCTACAAGTGGTGGGGACATTGTAATGCCGTATCTTCTCATTTTAGTAGCTGAAGTAATTATTTATGTTAAATAACCACAAAGTGATTATTGCCAACATAATGATTAAGGTTTATGGCGCAATGTAGAAGGCCAAACTTGTTATAGAAATGGTAAACCTCAATAACTCAGTTTTTTAATAACAGTTTCAGATTTAATCAACACAGAGTAATTGCATTAAATCTGAATTAAGTTCACATTGGAGACACGATAATATCAAGCAGAACATCTCATTCCTGTATCTAATATTTAGAACAGATCCCATGATCACATGAATCAATGCAGTTCAGTTCAAGTTCACTGAAAAAATAGTTTTCTACTAGAGACCTTGGTAGTATACCTCCGTCAACTTTCACACATGGATCTTGCCAGAAAGTCAGAGATATGTCTTGGAAATTTACTAAAATCTCTCCATACTTTGTATTCAAAATATATTACAATTGCTTTTAGTATTCCCAAGTGTTATTTTGTTACTCTAGGCCAATGCATCTCAACTTTTAGCACCAAACAATACCTATGACATAAGTGAAATGCACTGTTTCCCCTAGGAATCTGGGTCCACAATCCACCAAAACTAACTTTTCTCTAACATATGATATTTTATCTTTAAAATTATTGTAAATTTTGCATTCCCTTCCAGGATATGTCTGACCTTGACCTGTTCTTATACCAAGAAGAATATTTTAAATTGCTTTCCAAGGGAATTCCCTGGTGGCACAGTGGTTAAGAACCCTCCTGCCAATGCAGGGAACATGAGTTCAATCCCTGGTCTGGGAAGATCCCACATGCCATGAAGCAACTAAGTCCATGAACCACAACTACTGAGCCTGTGCTCTAGAGCCCAAAAGCCACAACTACTGAGCCCACACACCACACTACTGAAGCCTGCATGCCCCGCGACAAGAGAAGCCACCACGACGAGAAGCCTGCTCACCACAACAAAGAGTAGCCCCCACTCGCCACAACTAGAGAAAGCCAGCGTGCAGCAATGAAGACCCAACGCAGCCAAAAATAAATAAAGACAAAAATTTTTAAATTTAAAAAATTGCTATCCAAGAAAAAAAAGGTATAGTGTTTATCCTTAAATCATGCAAATGACAGAAAATAAATAAATATTTACACACTGGGTCAAAATAAACTTGCTTTACTAGATTTCCTGAATTGCCAAATTTGAAAGGTCAATTAATCTTCTTACTGTTTCTAACAAAGGTTAAAATGTACCTTAGCAGTTTCTATTTTCTCATGGATAGATCATAGCAACATTTAATAACAGCTTGTTTGAAGTTACCAATATTTTTTGTTTTTATTACTTTGGGGTGGCAGTGAGTCTAGATATTTACTTTTCCAACTTGAAGTGGTATCCCTAACACAGGAAAAAACTTCCTGAACACTGTCAGTTGAATTCCAGTCTTGTAAGATGATCTACCCCCAAGAAAAGGATTCCATGGTCAAATAATGTTGGCAAACTAAGCATACTGAATATTTTTTTGTAGCTTTAAAATAAATACTAGAATATAGAACCCTTTGAGAAGTCCTGTAGTAAGTCCCACAATGCTCAATTCTTATTTTCACAAATTAGGTATTAACTACTGGTATAACTGCTTCACAGAACACACTTTATAAAAAATATACACTTATTGATCTTACTTGCTTATATTACAATCTATCAGCTCTTGCCTTTCTAAACTGAAAAAAATATCTATTTTCATTTGGCTTGTTGCTTCACCTTTCTGTTAAATTTAGAAGTGCTAAGCGACTTCCCTGGTGGCACAGTGGTTAAGAATCCACCTGCCAGTGCAGGAGATAGGGGTTCAAGCCCTGGCCCCGGAAGATCCCACATGCTGCAGAACAACTAAGCATGTGCACCATAACTACTGAGCCCTTGTGCTGCAACTACGAAGTCCACGTGCCTAGAGCCTGTGCTCTGCAACAAGAGAAGCCATCGCACTGAGAAACCTGTGCAATGGAGAGTAGCCCATGCAATGGAGAGTAGCCCTCACTCACCACAACTAGAGAAAGCCCGTGCATAGCACCAAAGACCCAATGCAGCCAAGGAGGGGAAAGTGCTAAATCTCAGTAGCTCAATCGTGTATTTTGTGTTTGGTAACAAGATCTGCACAGAGGCATTTCTGTTTGGTTTGTTATGACTTTTCTAATGATACCCATCCGTTTGTCTTTCTTAGCTGTAGAAACACATTGGGTTTATACTGTTGACTTACAAGTACTTTCAAGTTCTTCTTGTTTTAATAGTGGCTGTTTAAAACTCATCATGTTTACTATTGTTTTAGACTTATATTTTTCTTTATATCAGTTATCATGAGTAGACCACTTCAGTGCCCAACAGCTACGTTTAAGTTCATACACACATACTTTGGACACCTTCCTAAATCTGTATCAGTCAACTTAGAAATTTTCATTCACTCTTTATAACAGCAACTTATTTAGAGATACTGCATTTGCTCCTATCAAGTCATTGAATCTATCAGTAATTCTTTTATTTCCCTTCCACAAAGGTGTACCTACTCATTTTATCCCTTATTTCCTGTCTCTCATCTTGCTCCTCTCCAAGATAAAACAGCAAAACAGCAAATAACATTTGGTTAACCTATTATACTTTACAGAGATCTTTAAAGCACATTATGTCATTATGGCTTGGACACTGAACACTGAAAAAGCTGCAGGGAAGGAGAATGGGAGATGGCATAGCTGGGTGGGGAAATTACATTGGAAAGGAATAGAAACTCACAGAATATCCAAATAAAACAAACTGGAACATGAAATGAAAACCTGAGGGAAATGGAGTGGAAGATGGCAGAGGGCAATGATACATTTCAAAACAAATAGACTCTGAGAGACTTCATGGAAAAAAAAAAAAATCATAGTTGGAGTGAATGGAATGGAGAGAAGCCTAGGGGAGTTGATTGTTAACCCTCAAATGTAGCAAAGAACAGAAAAATGCAAGCTAGTAGCCTGGGGAAGGCTGAAAGAAGAAAGAAAATTGTAACGTGGGAAGTCTCATTTCACAACTCAGCAACAGTTTCATTAATTTCCTATATATTTTGTCTAATAAAAATAATTCAGCATGAACTGGGGATAAATAAATAGTTATAAAATATATTTCCTGGAAATTATTTACCCAATTCAGGTTTGTTGTTTTTTTTTTTTTTTTTTTTGAAGCTATTTTATTGGGTATGTAGGTGGAGTGGCAAGGAAGGGACACTCAATTCAATGATGTGAGACTTAGGAGACTCATGTTTAAAACAGATGCTCCTAGAGGGCAATGGTAATGTCGATGCTGTGTGTTATGTTTTCCGAGTACCCAATACATAATATAAATTCAGTAAATATTCGATATTGAAGAAAATGTTGATGAAGACCTTGCTTCTCCCTGTAATGTGTTCTATAACCAAGTCAATCTGCCTCATGGTTTTGTTACAAGGATTTATAACACACTTAGAATTCCATACAAGATGAAAGATGCCATAATAGGAGGCATAATGGGAAACAAAAGTGTGAGTAGCATGAGGACTGAGATCTGGAAACGGCCTGAGGTGGGGGTGGGGGTGGCAGATTTCCAGAGGGCAGAGGAAGCAGACAAATCCAGCCTCACATAGCACCAGAGTACAGCCAGGTGGGGCACAGTGCTAGAGAGAACGGTGAATAGGTAGCCGGCAGCTCAGAAAATAATGCTGAGGATAATAACAGCTGCACTAGCCATTTGCATTGTGTCTACCCTGTTCCAGGCACGATACCAACCACGTATGTGCTCTTATTTAATCCTTACATCATCTTGTGGTTAAACGCCATTTAAGTAGGTGCCATTATTCCCATTTTGCAGATAAGGAATCCAACCTCAGAGAAGTTCAATAAATTCCCCACAATTGCACAGCTAGTAAGTAGATTCAAGCCCAACCCTGCCTGCCAGGTTAAAATCCTTCTCCCTTCCCCACTTGACAACCCATGTCTTGCAATCTTAATGTGAAGCTCTTTCATAGTTCTAAAGGGGTTGGATGAAGCTGAAGTGCAGAAATAATTCTTATTGACAAAAACAGGGAAGAATCCCTAGAAGGACTTTGAATGTTGCCTCGTGGAAAGGAACATCATTACAAGGTAGTTATCCTTGATTAAGAGGCCCAGATTTGAAATTAGATAAGTCTTGCTCAATGCACGATCTTGAGGAAGACTTCAATTTTCAAACCCTTTGTTTCTACACCTGCAGAATGGAGATGATAATAATAGGGGTAATGCCATACCTTCAGAACTGGGATACTGAAGAAAGCAAGCATGCAAAGAATGCTCAGCCCAGTGCCTGACATCTAGTAAATATTCAATACATAAGAGTTTTTTCCCTTGTTGCTACTCCTGCTGCTACTGTTATTAATATTACCACTTCTAGGTTATCTGTGCCACAGCCAAACTTTCCTCCCACCATACGCATATACCTTAAAAAAATTTAGAACTAGAGGGGCTGGTGACTTGCAGAGTCATTAGGATGACTTTGTATCACTAGGATACAAAGCTGATCAACTACAAATTCCAGAAGAGAATTTCTAAAAGTTGGAATCTCTAAAAGTTGGCTCAGTCCTAGACTTCTTTTTTTTCTGTCTACCTAGGTTATTTCATCCAGTCTTGTGGCTTTAATATGCTGATAACTTCTACATTATAGCTTCATCTTAGACCCTTCCTTTGGAATCCAATCTCATCTATCCAATTTCTCATTTGACATCTCCACCTTGATGCCTGGTAGGCATCTCAAAGTTAACATGTTTAAAATCGAGTTCCTAGTCTTCAAATCTTCTCTTATTCCTCCCTATCCAAGCTGATGGCAAATCCATCCTCTTGCCCCTGAGGTCAAACACTGCTATCTTCCCTGATTTGTCCCTCTCACACATCACATTCATCCTGTTGCATCAACCTTAAGACAACACTCTGATTATTTCTCAACACCACATTGCCACCCTGGCCGGGGCAGCATCTGCTCTAGTCTGCAATATTGCAATAGTCTCCTAACTCAGTTGCCTGCTTTTTTCTTGCCTTTTACTGTACATTCTTCTCATAGCAACCAGAGTGATCATTTAGGCATTTAAGTCAGAGCTTGTCACTTTTCTGCTCAAGACTCCAGTGGTCTCACTAAGAGAAAAAGCTCTGGTCTTTAAGTGCTCTAGTGGCCCTTTCTATCCAGACTGCCGTTGTCTCTCTGGCTTTGTTGCCCTCTTACTCAGCTTGCAGTGGCCACACCAGCCTCCTCACCGATCTTCACATATAGCAGGCACACTCCTGCCTAAGTTTTCTTGAATTTGATATTTCACTTCCCAAGCATCTGGATGGCTTATTCTTCAAGTCTTTTACTCAACTGTCAGCAAAGGGTCTAAACTATCAGCCAGTATATCTGAAAATTTTCCCATACCTGATTATTTCTATGTCCTTCCCTTCCATATTTTTTTTTCATCACTCCTAGCATAGTTTATTCTGTTACTGTTTTGTTTTCCGTCTTCCTTTTCTAAAACGTAGGCTCTTTAAGGGCTTGCTTTTTCTCTGCTTCCATCACTGCTGTTTTCTTTTGCATTTACAACAGTGTGTGTTTCAACAATACATGAGTGAAATAATTTTGACTCCAAGACTTCTTTATCACTCTCTTCATTTCTCTCCAAAGTTAGTGTTGATACTATTATCCGTATATCTGCCCCCAAAAGAGGTTTGTTATATGTGCATGCACAGATGCACATGTATATTAAAATTTAAGGTTTCCATGCCTGGGATTTGTGTCCCATATGTACAGTGCTAAGAATAATTATTTTAAGTGTGTATAAATACTTAATAAAATGCTTATAACTGATGTTGATGAGTCAACTACAAGCAAACTTCTTGATTATGTGATGTATGTTCCCGTTTGCTGCACAGAAAAATGAATACAGTAAAAACTACAAACACATTTTCCCATTAGTCAGGATGAATACACCTTCACATTTGCCTTCATCTTTCTTCTATCTCCCCTTTTGTTGTGTTTGCTTTTTTGTTATGAAACGAGTATTTATAGCCAAGGCAGGGCTGAGTAAGATGCAGTGATTATGGCTGATTTTATCACAGCTGTATTACTTAGCTGCAAGGTGAAGCGCCGTGGTAAAATGGGTCATGAATCCCTGAAATTGACTATCCGTCACCTTTATAATCCTGATGGAAAGGCAGGTCAGATCAGGCCCGACAACTTCCCATGCAAACGAGAGCTCCAAAGCCATGTTCCTGACTCAATCTGTCTGGAAAAGTAACTACTGAACAATAAGATAAAGATGAAAAGGAAGCCACAAGGGAGAAGCCTGGGAGTATTGTACACAGCTTTACCCTAATACATGGACTGTATGAAAATTATCTGAAAGTGTAGACAACTCAGGTATTTGAGACATACATTTACAAGTGCCTCCAATATTATTGATTAAATACTACATTGACAATACTTGCCCTTAACTCAGAATTTCTATAAAATTTTTGAGCTGAATATATATTTAATGTTTCTAGCTTAACATCCCCTGACACATAACACAGGAGTCTGATAAATATTTGTTAAATAAATGCAGGACTGAAAAAAATCAATGGATGGATATTTAATAGTCATCTAGCCTTTTCTTTGCCTTTATAAGCAATAAGGCGCTCATCGCTTCATAGGAAAACCCATTCCATTATTGAAGAGAGTTTTAATTTTTAGCATTTTTTTCTTATAATGAACCCAAATCTTCCTTATTGTAACTTTGATTAGGAATCATCATGGCTAGGAATCAATAGTTTTGATTTGATTATCTCTTCTGTAAACCAACTTATTGAATTTCTTACTTTGGGATTGTCTGGTAGATTTTAAATTATTTCTGCACTTCATGGGATGTATCCTTCAAAAGTGTGGGAGAACTACCACTCAGGTAACTCAGGGTCTTATTCCCCCTGACTGGAATGGGCCCTAGTGAGGGAGGGCCTCTCCAGACCACCTAATGTTAGAAATTGTGTATGTTTTTTCTTCGGTTGTGTGATACTACCTTCTTCCTCCCTCTTCAGATGAGATTTGTGAGATGTACTACATTTCTATTTAAATATTCCGTGAGAATTCAGTTCAACATTGAGTGGCAGGTAGGCATTTCAACTCTGAACAGTATATCTCAAAGAGCCCTCATCATTGCACGCATATATATTTCTGAGTTTTTCTGCCTTTCCTTTGGAAGTTTTGGAAAGATTAATCCTTATAAGCCAAGCTTTGCTTGTACTTATCTCCTGCTCTAAGTCCAAGATACCCCTCTGATGGGAATGCATGTGCTTTTTGAGCCAATAAAAATGCTGTAGGGCTCAATCTCATCACATTCGTGAAGTACTGCAAGTTTGGCTGCATTTCTTTATAGGGAAAAATACAGAACTCTATTATGTGACTGGACCACCAATTACTTACAATATGATCTACTCAAATAATGATGCAACAGTAAGTCCCACTAGCTGAAATGTACATCTTATTCCTTTCTTCTTCTTCATGAGAAGACAGTTTTGTTGTGTTGTCTATCTATTGCGTGTGTGTGCGCATGTGTATGTGTAAGATTAGCTGTCTTTGCTATTCATTTGTTCCTTGCTAATGAAACCTCTGCGTTGCTAACAAAGCGGAAAATAAAAGAGTAAATAGCACTCCCCAGAAACAATTTGTTTCTTGTTACACGTGCTCTTGTTAAACATCATCTGAGGGACATTTTGCAGAGCAAGGAAGAGGGAAAAGCTGCTAGCACAATTAACTGACTCAAAATCATAATTACAGTCCCAATGCAGTCAAATAGACATTGTGACACACACACGATGGGCCAGTAAGGAAATGGAGCACTGTAGTCAGAGAGAGCACAGGAAAGATGGTATATGAGGGCACATATAGGTGCTGATTGCCTGAAAAAAATCTTTGTACTGATTTCATTAAAGGTCAGAGGGGAGCTGTCACTCCTGACCCTCAGTGCCAACCACCCAGGGTCAAACCAACCCTGCATAACACTCAGTAGGAAGCAATAATTGTTCTCAAAATATTACTGAAACATTTTTACTGAACAACTACTAGATGCAAGCAAATGTGCTGAAATACTAATGACAGTATGTTAGGACAGAGATGTACTGGGAAAAAATGAATCTGATGAAGTAGTCATGATAATATGGTGACGAACATTACACGCCTCAAACACGAATTGAGAACTGATGGCCGTTCACTGTGTTTGGCTGAACACGATCATAAATTCTCTTGCAAACAACTTAAGGAAAACAGCTTAAACACTGCAGGAGGGAGAAGGGACAATGTGGATATGCACTCATTATGTCCTGTTTCCTTTTAGTCACATTCCAGAAATGGAATCTTTTAATGGCTGGGAGTGAGAGACTAACATTCTTTTAAGTCTGAGATGCTATATTACAGAACGGTTTTTAAAAACTAAAGTGAACTATACCCTTCTACCCATGCTGGAGCCAAGACTGAGTTATAATCTCTTAAATCACAGGGTGCAGACCACTGGCAATGAAAACACATCAGTCCACCTAGGGGTGGGAGGTATCTCCATAGTAGGAGCTTGGCATTGGAAGATGGCTGTGGTTTTACCAGGATTCAGGAAAGAGTATTTTTTATCTTGTTTCTATTTTACTATGAAGTTCTGTAATTGGAATCCATCCAATTAAGGTTGTGGTCTCCTTCACAGAAGGCACAATATCTTTTTCTCTACAGCTTGCATAGTGCCTGACAACCAACATGAGGCTCAAGAGATATGGGTCAACTGAATTCATCTGAGTGAAAATATGTGTGGTTCTCATAGCTCTAACCCACAGCATTTTCAATAATTTGAAAAAAATGTGTATTTCATAGAAATCTGTGAAGTGAGTATCACAGCCTCTGCTAAGGCTGAATAAACTGAACATAGAGCAATGGTTTTTAAAAGCATCCAGACAGTAGAAGCACTGAATATGTACTCTAGTATTACACTCACAACAGGCATCACCAAGAATGACATTCTTGAGCATTTTATTCCTGGAACACTCTCATCCAAAACCTTCTTCCACATCCCTTCTTCCAGGACCTATCTGCCACTTTTATGACAGAAGCCACTGGGAAAGCTGATCAATGCAATAAGTAGATTGATGCTAATGCCCCTGTCCTAAAGCTCCATAGCACCTGCAATAAGTGGCTTGCTGAACATCTACCTCTACATCATCCTGGCAGATAAAAGCTGGGGGAGAACAAAAGCTATATTCCCTGGGTTCCTTTTCAGCTATTGCTTGTTACTCATATCACCAATCACATGAACACTTGTGAGACTCTGGGAGCTGAGAAACATTGAAGGGGTAGGGCCTAGGATATCCATATTTTGGGTAAGGGTCCTGACAAAGAAAGCATGGTTTCAGAGCCAGTAATTTTAGTGACAGCTTCCTGATCTCACTACTTTCTGATCAAAGCAGGCAGGGGGTGGTTTTAGTGCTAGCTGCTGTGATAACATCTTCCTAATTGGGTGGGTGGCTTTCTGATTCAGCAGCTTTCTAGAGTCTAGATTCCTGCAAAAATAGCAGTTTAGTTGGTGACCCAGTTCTGTGGTGTGATTTTAGAAGTCCTTCTTGGGGGTGTTCAGCCCGAAATTCATTTCTTCAAGGTTCTCAATGATTCTGAGCTATCTCTATCTTCTAAGTATTTCTTTTATGCTTAAAAAAGGTAGAGTGAATTATACTGTATGTAGATAAAAGTACTGATTACAACTTATAGTCCACTTTTCTCTACCTGCCTAGGTGAAGGAGGCACTCTGTCTTCTCAAATATGTCTTTGGAAATCTATTTAAATAAGATAATATTTCCTGCAGTATTCTGTCCTGACTCCAAGTCTCTTCTTTGATAACCTCTTAGCTTTTTTAGAGAACTGTAATGGACTCTTCATTTGGTATAGCCTCAACTTGGGGACCTACAAACCAAGATCAATGACTGCTGTGATCTCTGTTTTTGGAATTTCAGAAATCTAAGGCTGATTCAGAGGAGCTACTTGGCCCTCTGCTTAAATTCATTATTGGGAAAACAATATTGTACACAGAGTAGAAATTATTCATGGAAGATGATCTTCTAAAATGACTGACAGTAAATTCAAACACGAATATTAGGGATTCTTCACTTATCCAAAAGGACTTCTGATAATCTTTTAAAAAGTTCCCTAATGATAGAGAATCTAGCATCCACACATCAGCCTCTAGGGAATCAATGTCTTCAGCATATTCAAGGGAGATTGTGATAATTTCATCTACTGTTCACACTGTTCAAATTCATGTAACGTTTGCTGAACTCCCTGCTTCACTTTTTCTTCAGGGTTATGCTCCTATATAGTTTCGTGCATTCAATTTGCCCATTTAAGCTTAGCATAACATTTGCGGAAAGGGCTTGGAAAATATCACCATCCTGAGATTTCTACCCTTGTCAACCTGATATTCATTGACTTTTGAAATGGTTTCCTCTTTTCCATGTACCAGTGGAATATTGACATTTTTTATTCTGGCCACCAATAATTGGCACAAAAACAAATCCAGTGCTTGATGTTACTGCCATTTTGGTCTTAAGGAAGCACAGAATGTTAAACAAACTCTTTCGCCAGAAGGAAAGAATTTTTTTTTTTTTTGTAATTATACTTCCTGTGTAGTTTTGTTCTGCTTCTACAAACCATTCCAACATGCCTATACCTGTTCTCTACTAACACTTATTACCAGTAAGGATGGGCATAGAAGATGAGAGGTGTTCTTATTATACCTCATAAAAATACCGTTTTCAACAATAATTGGAAGCTTTGATACCTATGTTTCATGCTGATATTTTGCTTTACCAGAAGTTATTTGAGCTAGTTAAGCTTGGCAAGGTTATTTCATTGACTATAAAATAGATAACTTATGGAATAAACAGCAATGACAAAAATTTAATGTATATAATTGCTCATTAAATATTATTTGAATATCAAAGTGTTGAGTTTCATAACTGCTGAAGCAAAGTCACGTTAAATATGTCTTGGTCTAACCAGATGAGGCTATGGACCATACATAAAAAGTAAGTGTTGTTCATCTCTGTAAAGGAATAGATTTTATTTATTGCTTATTGTACTTTCTGAGAAATACTCCAGTGCCTCACCCCTTGAAAGCAGTTTATGGAATATGTGAAACAAACAGACAAACATCTTCTTTCATCCTAACTGTCTTAAAATCTCTTGTTATATGCATGAGATTACTTTAAGTAGATTTGTTTTCCATAAGATCTTAGGTGTGAACATCTCTTAGATTTGATTCATTTTAATGAACAGGGTGGGTCATTCTTGTCAAGTTTGTTGTGTTAGTTAGGGTGAAGGCTAAGTTACTGTTAAAAAAATAAATAAATCAAAACCTTAAACAGTGGCTTAAAGAAAACAAAGGTTTGTCAGTTGCTCATACAACAGTCCTGAGGTCACTAGTCCAGGTTGGTGAGCAGCTTTGCTTCTTGCAATCATTCAAAAATTCAAGTTCCTTTCATTTTGTTACTTCATCCTCATTTACCTAGTTGACTTGAGACCGTGGACACCTCCACATTTTCACTCGTGAGAAGAGAACAGAAGGAATATGGAGGAACACACGGCCAACATCTCCTGGCCCAGGCTAAGAGATGACACATCACTCCCACTCGTGTTCCACTGGCAAGGACTTAATCACTGAAAGCAAGGATAGGAAATAATAGGCTCCAACAGAGCCACTGCGTACCCAGCTACAGCTCCATCACCAGGGGGGAAGGGGCACATGGGTTCTAGTGAGCCAGCAGGCTCTGCTACATTTGCCAACCTTATCGATCTGTCAACTGAGTTCAACTGGTTCACCTCAATTAAGGGGAAGAGATTTTTTTCTAACTACACATAAGTCAATGTGGATTTAATCCCTCACCTTCTCCCCATAAATGTGCCCTACTGAGGGATATTTTAAGACCCCATTCATTGTTCTTACTGACTTGTTAAAAATCTGAATAGTCCTTCTACTGATTAATCACGGAATATAATGCTGAGGGATAAAGTTAGGAGATTGATCATGTTTCTACCACCTCCCTACAACTTATATTGGCTCCAAAGAGGGGAAGCCTTGAAGTGAAAAAGGGTAGCCTTTAGTGTCAACATATCAAAAATCTGCCTGGCCTATGTCATACTCAACACTGATCTTTTAGCTCCTCAAACCACTTTATAAAGCTTATGAAGGATGTACTTTATGAATCTCTTATTATAACATTGCAAACATTTTAATAACAAAGCAACCATCACAATGCTGTTAAAAATAATTAATAATTCACTAGGTCCGTATTTAACTCACCATGGCTGCCTAACTTCACATAAAGAGATCAGGCTTTGCAGGTGAACCAAGGCATTAACAGGTGTTGCAGGATCACAAAGGTGATTTCCCATTAGCCGCACGGTAAATGTTCTGGAAACAGCAGCAGGAATGCTGCAACTCAATGCTGCCTACACATCAAGGTGTTTATGTTAAATGAAGTTATTATTTTGGTTAAATAAATTCCAAACCATTATTATAAACACATTAATTAAGGTAATGGTGTAATGAAAGAGGTTTACTGTTAGCTTCACACACTTTATATAGATGGAAGTTGGAACAACTCAGCTCTAAATGAAGACCTCAATGACACTTTGAACATTAAAGGGCACTGCACCTGAAATGGAAATGTATTTTCTATTTGGTCAACGGCACTGTTCAGATGCAGAATTAGTAAACTTTTGCTACAATAACTTAGCACAATGATTAAGAGAACACAGGTTTTAAAATGAGAATGCTTTCTTTTTGACTAGAGGTTCTATTGCGTATATCTGGGTGACCTCAAGCAGCATTACTTAGCTAAACGATGTGCAAGATAAAGGTATTAATTGCTGTTGTCTCCCCCCTCCCTTTTAAAAATTGAAGTATACTTGACATACAATATTATATTAGTTTCAGGTGTGTAATTAGTGACTCAACATTCTTGTACATTACGAATTGACAATCATGTTAAGCTTAGTAACCATCTGTCAAAATACAAAGTTACAACATTATGGACTCTATTCCCTATGCTGTACGTTACATCCCTATGACTTGTTTATTTTATAATTGGAAGTATGTACTTCTTCATCCCCTTGACCTCATTTGCTCAACACCATCCCCCCCCCCCCGCCCCGCCCAACTGCTCTGGTGACCACCAGTTTGTTCCCTGCCTCTGTGAGCTTGTTTCTGTTGTTTGTTCATTTGTTTTGTTAATTGTTATTTCCTTATACAATTGTTGCAAGCATTAAATTAGAACTTCTATGTCAAGCACTTTGCACAGTGTCAGGAATAGTAAAGGGGTCAATAAATGTCAACACATCCTTGTTGTTATTATCCTCAAAATGCTTATATTGCTTGCCCACTCATATTGTTAAACATTGCACCTTATGTTTGAAACAGAGAAAGAATGGGATCATGTTGTATATAATTGACAAGGACAAAACATAATTTTCCCTATAGGAAACACTCACATTCTAACCACTGGGTACTGGAATGCCGTCTTTGAGAAGGGAGATTAAAATCGAGGGCATGACGGATGACACATGAATGAGAATATGGGCTTGGGGTACCAAATGGCTGACCCTACAAACTATCAGATGAGAGAACCTAGAGGATGGTAAGTAGTTCTTCACTTCAAAGTGAGAGCTCAGGAAATGAGTTTTAAACTGCAGCTGAATGATACATATGGAGAAGAATTTTTTATAGCCATCAGTAGGTGTAATTGGAAGGAGTAAGACAGTTTGCAACATACCTGTTTAGCATGTCTGAAGAAATCGTCATTATGAAATGCCTTCGAGAACTGACCTCACTGAAAACTTAAATGAATAAATAAAAGTCATTGAGACTGTTAAAAAATATATATATATCGCCCCTGGGTTTGCTATAAAAGGATCTCAGGGGTTATTACCATCTGATCAAATATTCCATTAAGACTAACAGCCCTAAAAGAGAACTGTCATTTGCCAAAATTTCCTCTGAGCTCTAGGAATCCTTTTTGTCAGTGTCATGCCTGGACCAGGATTCAATACAGAGAAGAATGAAGTCAGAACCTGGTTAATATATAATCAGCAATAAAAGAAGTTGGGGCATTTGAATAATACATCACATGGTCACATGAGAAGAATCCCAAGAAAATGGAGAGAACATGGGCTAGAGATAAATCATGTGTAAGTGGTAAGAAGGGAAATTGGATGGTAAGTAGAAAGGAGATGATAGCAAGCAGTAATACTGTCTTCCATCTGTATCTACTCTTTCTTAAAAGGAGTCCTCTGTTAATACTCACACTATCTGTGAGAGAAGCCTGGAACAAGTATCCAAATCCTTACTGTGGAAAGAAAAAAATTAGGATGATAAAGTGACTTGCACAGGGCTTCTCTAATGAGTCAGGGGCTCAGCTGGGACTTGCTCTCAATCCTGTGCTTTAGCCATTCAGATGCACTGCTGCTGGGAAGTCATGGGGGAAACACAAATACACACCCCACATGCAAACGTACCCATGTTCTTTCTTATCCACTAATACGTAGATGATAGCAAAATTTAAAGGTTCCTGTTCACCATATCTCCCTGTATACTGGAGGTCCTACTGTCACCATGAAATGGAGAAAGTATTGCTCTAAAACTGTGTTGGTAGATCTGAGATAGAAGCACCCATATTATCTGAGTCTTCTTAGAAATAAAGAATTTTAAATCCTACCCTAGACCTCTGAATCAGAATCAGCATTTTAGCAAGGTTCCCGGGTGTTTTCTATGCATTAAATCACTCACAGCCGGTCTTCCTTTGTGTGTACTATTCAAAGTACCTCAACTCACGTTTCCCCATTTTAGTTTACTTTCACGTACATCGACACCAGGCAGGGGAGTAAGGAATCATATTTTGATTTTTTTCTTCTTTTGAGATTCTAAAGGCTACGTCAACAACAGCCCCTCCGTCTGGTCTAGCAGAGCTCCAGGATAAGCTCTTTGTACCAATGCTTAGAACATTCCATCCCACCATTACTCCTCCTCCTGCTCCACTGCTTTCATTTCACCGAGGCTCCCCTAGCAGCAGAGGCCTTGAAAGGCAGGGTTAAGAGTGAGGGCACGTTGGAATTGCTTCCCTACCCCTGACCCCTTGCAAGGAGAGCGAACTTTGCAAGTATTCACTTTTAACAAGGGGGGCAAATGTAGTGATTGCCAGGTAGCAGGTGAGACACCCTAAAAGGTACACTTATAGAGTAGCTTGAGGAGTGGTCTGGTCTGAGCACTGTGTACTTCCCTCAATGAAGAGGATGAGCGCAAGGCTGTTATCTCTCAAAAGTCTGGAAAAGATGAGTGGTGTGAACAACATGAATACATGACAGCAGGCCATAATGGAAATTCTAATGATGAGACTGTAAGTTCGATAAATTTGGTTCTTGAGTGATTCTGCTTTCAAGGGTTTAATATCGAATTTGAAACAAGGACATAAGATTTCCTACATAGAAAGCACACTAGATATTCAGAAAACCACAACAGAAGTTCAAATATGGCTCATGTTTGAATCAAGCCCTTATAAATCTTTCCATAAATTCTCCTATTTGTCTATCTAGCCCATTCTAGTCCATCATCCCAGACTCAGCAAGTAGTGTTCTCTGAGCTTGAGGGCAAAGAGATTAAGGAGACAACCCTCATTTGTAATTAAGTTCCTTAATAAGAAAATGTATGGCACAACTGTTAAGACTGGGCTTGTGCTTCCATAAATGGATGGGGGAGGAAAAAATATCAGTCCTGAAATTAGATAACAAGTTATAGAATAGTGTATTTAAAGGTACAGTGAGAGTATGCATGCAACACAATGTCTTACTACTGATGGGAAAAAAGTGATCAGTTGGAGAGAGGGATTATCTAGGGAACTGTTGTTTGTGATTACTGTTAAGTCTATCTGAACTCTTACTTGCTACAGAAGGCAGAATAATGGCCTCCCAAAGATGTCCAGGACCTAATCACTAGAACACATGCATGTGCTACTTTACATGGCAAAAGGGATTTTGTATGTGATTAAGTTAAAGATCTTGAACTGAGGAGATTGTTCTGGATTATCTGGGTGTGCCTAGTGTAATCATAGGGGTCTTAGAGATGGAAAAGAGAGAGACAGAAGAGAGAAACAGAAAGATATTTGAATACAAAAGAGGAGGTCAGAGTGAAGAGGCTTCAACCCGCTATTGCTGGCTTTGAAGATGAAGGAAAGAGGCCATAAGCCAGGGAAGGCAAAGACATGGATTCTCCCTTAGAGCTTCCAGGAAGGAATGCAGCCCTGTCAGCATCCTGATTTTAGCCTGGTGAGACCTGTGCCAGATCTGAGACGGACTGTATGATAATAAATTTGTGTTGTTTTAAGCCCCTATGTTAGTGACAACTTGTTACAGCAGTAATAGAAAACTAGTACATTTGCTTGGTCTATGGTACCAGCAAGGAGAGGGCTCTTTCATCACTTCCTAAGACCTAGGTGTCTATGTTTCAGTAAAAAGAAAAAAGGAGGGGGAAGAGGGATTGCAAGTTTATTGATAGATATTGTTCCTGCTTTTACTAAGTGGCATCAAGGACTGTTAAAAAACCCACACACAAAAAGGACATTAATTTAAAGGAATTCACAGTTAGAAGTTTATATCTTGTTGGTCTATGTCCAGAACCCACACAAGTCATCAAAACAATGGTGTCATATTTGAATAAATGTGATGATAGGATAAAATTTTTGAATATACTAGATGACATAAATTATCCTACTGCTGTAAAATGACTTTCTAGTCACATGGGAGTCACAGCTACTCAAGATGATACCCTGTGTTCTGCTCTTGGAGGCCATGGCCAACCAATGTATACCATGGCTGATAAAATCTGGTTTGGATTGATTTGAAATGTGAGATTGTTTTAGAGTGATTAGTCCTTGGGTGCACCTGAGAAATCCACACCACTCAGCAACTGGGAATAGTGGGGAAAGATGTACCCAACTCATTACAGTAGTCCTGAGGACTTACAGGCAGGAGCTAACTTGGGGCCAGAGGAAACCTCACAAGGAAATACCAAACTGAAGCAAGTTTCTTGAGGTAATTCTGGTCTGGACAAAACACATCCAAAGAGGAATTTTGGATGAAGCCTATCCGGCAAGAATGACAAATTCAAGACATAATTTTATGGCAAATCTATTTCTCTTAGTTAATTACACACCAAGCACTGCCTTTAAACTACCAGCTCCCACAAAGAAATCAGTAACATTTCTATAAACAGAGACAGACCCATCAAATTATATACCACAACACAAATATTCTGACCCTATTTCAGGCAATTTTTTGATAGGAAAGTCAATTGCCTTTTAGCAAAACCCTAATGATACCTGATCCAGGATATTTTGTATAAAGACTCTAGGAAACTCAAGAGTTGTGCTGTGACAAAGCTAAACTGTTTAATTAGAGAGCCCATCAGTAATTTCAAAGACAGTGTTACTTAAAGAAAGAAAGCACCGCAAGGAAAGAATGGATTAGAGATGAGAGGTGAAATTTCATACAATCTAGAAACATATAATGGTAAATGTCATAAAAATGGTTGCACAGTCTTCAAATTTTTTATTTGAATAATATGCAGTCTTACAGCATATTTCCTAGTAACTGGTATATACACAGCAAATGTTTGGACTGGTGGTAAAAAAAACAACATTTCTCCAGTGATGAATTAAAAAACACTTTCTTTACACCAGAAAAGCTCAATAACAGAAGTGATTCAAATGAGAGAGTATCTGTTTCATCCAGAATGCCTGTAGCCCTCCGTAGAGTAAATAACATGTCCCTGAACAACACTCTTGGAAGTCAAAATTCAGAATGTATTGATTCATTTTACAGTAGGAAAGTAATTTCTGTCATTTTTTTTTTAAATGAATTGCCATTCCTGGAGTCAATAGCAGTTTATAAACTGGGCTAAAAAAGGCTTATAGAGACTGGCCTTGACTAAGAGGAAGACAGAGAAAGTCTTTATTGAAAAGGCAGAGCCTGCTTCTCCTCGAACATCTTTTAAAATATCATTGCTAATTTTTTCGTTCCTTTTTCCCCCTTTATTGAAATAATTTGTAGCGAATAGTTGGTTGGTACAGATGAAAAAATGTTTAAACTATAAAGAAATATAGACAATTTTGTCAGGAATATTTTTGAAATATTGGAAGACTATAACTTCAAGGATCTGTTGGGAATCAAATTACACTGGTCTCATCAGGAAGTAAGTGGTGTTTGTGTGTATGTGTGCACATGAATCAACACTTTGTCTTCTGTCCCTATTGCCCTCCAAAGATCTGTTAATTGCTCTGATATGCTAGGTAATTCTGCCTAATTTACATCTTAGTTTCTTTTGTATCATCTTTAGCATCAATAATAAATAATTACTGAGTGAATATTGCATACATTGTGTGATTCTTGTACTAATCTGGTCCGAAGGCTCAGTTCTAGAGAGTGGATTTTATAATGGAGAACATGTTATCCTTTCTCAGCTCCATGGTCCATTCAGTTCTGCACGGTCCTGAGAAGAACACCAAAAGGCATGTGGGAACAGGTCTACTACACCCTTTGATTTCAAAATAGACCAAGCTGCAAATACACTTAGCTTATTGTAAAAAGTTACAGCTCTGGATAATGGAATTTTTTTTTTTTTTTTAACATAGGTAGTGTGGCAGATGATGATATTATTTTGAAATTGGTCAGAACTGGATTTCAATTCTAAGTTCACCATGTACTACTAGCTAACTGACCTCAGGCTAGACCATAAATTTCTCAGGTACAAAATGGATTTGTTAATACCTCTCTCTGTTTATTGATGGACTGAGCGAACACAAATAGATTGAGAATCACAGTGCCGGAAATTTGGTTGATATTTAATAATATTTTCTTCTCCTCTATACCTTCTTGTAAAAAGTACTGTGTCACTGACTACTTATTTCTATAACTTTTCTCCTTCCTAAGTAAGACTAATTTTTATTTGTATTAAAACATATTAATATATTAAAAATAATTTTTAATTTTAGTATGATGAGATTTGATAAACATAGTTTGTTGCATGATTTTAACCTTTTATTTCAATCCTTACGTTTCAAACTAAAGAGTAATAATTACCTTCATGTATGCTCAAGAATATTTCTTATTTTCCTTGATCATTTTATTGGTTCACAGACAATTCTCTCTGGTTTATACTTATTTGCTAAATGATATATTTCTTGAAAGGTAGAAACATGAACTACATGAAAAATTTAAGGTATAAACTCCACTTTTAATAGAAGTTAAGGAAAACTTTTGTTTTTCCTGAAATTCCTACTACTTAGTTAACCAATTATAGCTTCAGGAAAACATTCTTTCAGGTACTTTCCAGTTTTCTGCTTCAATCCTTACTATTGAAATTTACCACGATAAACAAATGGGCCTAATTAAACTTAAAAGCTTTTGCATAGCAAAGGAAACCATACACAAGACGAAAAGACAACCCTCAGAATGGAAGAAAGTATTTGCAAATGAAGCAACTGACAAAGGATTAATCTCAAAAATCTACAAACAGCTTATGCAGCTCAATATCAAAATAAAAAACAAACAACCCAATCAAAAAATGGGCGGAAGACTAAATAGACATTTCTCCAAAGAAGACATACAGATGGCCAAGACACACAGGAAAAGATGCTCAACATCACTCATCATCAGAGAAATGCAAATCCAAACTACAGTGAGGTATTGCTTCACACCAGTCAGAATGGCCATCATCAAAATATCTACAAACAGTAAATGCTGAAGAGGGTATGAAGAAAAGGGACCCCTCTTGCACTGTTGGTGGAACTGTAAATTGATACAGCTACTATGGAGAACAGTATGGTTGTTCATTAAAAAACTAAAAATAGAGTTACCATATGACTCAGCAATCCCACTACTGGGCATATGTCCTGAGAAAATCAGAGTTCAAAAAGACACATGTACCGTAATGTTCATTGCAGCACTATTTATAATAGCCAGGACATGGAAACAACCTAAATGTCCACCAAGAGATGAATGGATAAAGAAGATGTGGTACATATATACAATGGAATATTACTCAGCCATAAAAATGAATGAAATTGGGTCATTTGTAGAGATGTAGATGGACTTAGAGTCTGTCATACACAGTGAAGTAAGTCAGAAAGAGAAAAACAAATATTGTATATTAACACATATATGTGGAATCTAGAAAAATGGTACAGATGAACCTATTTGCAGGGCAGGAAATAGAAACACAGACGTAGAGAAGGGACATGTGGACACTTTGGGGGAAGGAGGGTGGGACAAATTGGGAGATTAGGATTGACATATATACGCTACCATGTGTAAAATAGATAGCTAGTGGGAACTTGCTGTATAGCGCGGGGAGCTCAGGTCAGTGCTCTGTGATGACCTAGATGAGTGGGTGGGGGGAGCGGGAGTGGGAGGGAGGTCCAAGAGGGAGGGGATATATGTATACATATAGTTGATTCCCTTTGTTGTACAGCAGAAACTAACACGACATTATAAAGCAACTATATGCCAATAAAAAATAAATAAGGAATTTACCAAGATACAGAAAAAATCTGAACTTTGCTCTTTCTTCTTAGACTCTAATTCTTTACTTCTTAGTTTAAACCATGCTTACGTGTTCCTGTTTTTTCCCTTTCTACTGTGAATCATGGAATTCTTGCTCTTTTGGGAACAAAGGCCTTTATCTTCAACCTTTTCCCGAAGCAGTACTTCTATAGGTGCTCTAGGTTTGGCATGAATGAAACTTAGCATCAGTGTTGTTCTGTCATAGTAATTTCCCTAAGAAGGATCCATAAGCTGACAAAAGCCCCTAGAAAACAGTTGATCGTGGTGGAGAAGAAGTGAGAGATGGTAAATTTGGTGGTGGTGGTAACAGTACAGATAGAGAGTCAGGAATGGGAAAGGACTGAGCCGGGACTCAAATGCTGGTAGTTCAATTATTGAGGGAGAAAGCACTCCAAAGCGCAAGTGTAAAGTGGTAATGGCGAAGGGAAATGGCTCACTCTCTGAACTAGGGTATTTGCACTTTGCAGATGCAGAAGATGGAGAGCAGAAAAACTGAGCAACACATCTAATGTGATACAAGTGGCCAAGCTGGGATGTGAACTAAAAGAGTATTAGGCACTACAGAAAGAATCAGCGGTCTCTAGAGAATCTCATGAACCAGGCACTTCCTACTTTAGGTGACTTTAACTCTGGTAGCGGAGGCATAAATAGTAGTCTTCCATTCCTGCATACCTTAAAGATATTTTGCTCTTCCAGGACTAGCTCTTAGACAATCTGAATGGTGACGCTCCAAGACCATCTATTGAATAAGACTCTCTTCAGTAGCATCTGTTCCTTTCTCCCTCAAATGCACAGGGTTAGAAGGATGTGGCGGTCAGGATGCTTATTGCTTGCTACTTACCATCAAAACCAGTCATTGGCTTGATCAATACTACTCTCGTCTCCTCCTCTGAAATGAACCGCACTCACTTGTACTAACATGTGGCCATGAAAATGAGCTGTTTTTGTTTTCTGCTGTAGAAAGCAGAGTTGGCCAAGAGTCCCAGGTGCTATCCTCTGGAAACACCCCACTTATACCAAGGCCACCCTTTCCCTGGGCTGCTCTCAGCCAAAGACAGAACGTGGTGATGAAACTAATTCATGTCCATTTCTGAGAGATCTGGGACTCCTCAGATGGGTGACTTTGTACTAAAGATGACCCATCCATCTGGACAAAATATTTTAGAACTGTACTACAGTCTGAGATTCTTCAGAGATGCCAACTTACATTGTGGTTTAAAGACGTTTCCTGTCTGTTCGGGTCCTTTCCCTTTTTCCTTCAAAGATGTTTCCACAAAATATTTCCTATACCTCTAAACCCATTTACCTGCTTCTTGGAGGATCTGACCTAATACCACTACTCACATCCCTGCTTGGCCCTCATAGTAAGCCACGCTCCTCCACAGCCTGTCTTGATATCAGGCCTCAGACTCCATGTTCCTTAGATTCATTCCACTGTCGTTATTCTATTATTGACTTTCTGTTATCTTCACTCCAAATGTTCTCAACCCCCAAATCATAAAATAGGTCTCTCCGCACTGATACATGTTCAGGAACATGTTCTCTGTACTTCCAATCATTACTGAATTTCTTGTAACGACGGTCTATGGTAGCTCACTACCTGCCCACTGCCAATCACGGTTATCTGGCTTCTGCGCAAACGGTAGTTTTGAAGGAATGTTTTCTCCGAATTCAAGAGATATTTTCTCATTCTTATTTTCTTCACGTTTTATACAGCATTTGATATAATAGATCCCTCCCAGCTTTAATTCATCTAGTCCCTGACTTTTGTAGCATTCTTGTCTACGTTTTTTGCCAACAATCCTATCACTGAAATGTGTGTGAATCCATTGCATCCTCTACGACTCTAAATGCAAATCATCTCCCAAGGAACTACTTATCAAGGGAGGTACCATAAGAGCTAAAGGAGGGTAATCTTATCCCATCTCACGGCCTCAGTGATCACCCATCCTGGATGACGACCAAATCCCAACCGCTTGCTTGTATTTCTCTCGGCATCGCTCTTCTTCAACTGCATGTTGAATCTCTACTGTATATCAATTTCCACAAACTCATCTTACACCAAACGGAACTTCCTTTATCACGTCCTAAACTTATCCTTTCTCTTGAATTCATAATTTCTTCTAGTGGCACCATCTTCCTACTCAAATTCCCACTTGAATCTTTACTTAATTTGTGACTGCTCTCCTGACTACAACTGACCACCCACCACGACTCCCTTCTCCTACCTAATCCGATTAGGACACGAGAGGCACTGTCCTGTAATAACTCAACAGTGCAGGCTCTGCTCCCTTTCCACCGCTGCCTCCCAAGTTCAGGTCTTAACCATCACTTAATTAGATATTAAAATAGCATCTCATTGTTTCCTTTACTCTGTTTTCTCTCATAAACAAACTCATTTACCTTCCAATCATTGCAATGTGTCTCTGACAAAAACTGTTCTAATCATGACATTCTCTTTCTTAAATCAGACTATTTCCACAGCCTGTAGCAGTGAACTTCAACCCAGTTACCTCAGCATACCAGAGTATTATCATCTATGTGGACATGTGTCAAAAGTAAGTTGGCACTATTTAACAATTAAAATGCTGCTGCTTGAGAATGACTAACAATAAAAAATTAGAACACGCTCACGACTTTATTTTTAAAAATCACTCTTATTCATTTACACGATGCTATTTCTTGAAGAGTTATAGTTATTTGTAGAAAACTTTTGCTATGACCACATCCTGCATGTTACAATGTCATCTGCCATGAGCGCTAAGGAAGAAAAATATGGAGAACGCTTAGTCTTCAGGATCAAAGCCAAATTCCCTAACCTGACATTTGATAGCTCTTCACAATTTGGTCCCAATCATCTTCGCTACTTCTGCTTGCATAATCTTTGTGCCAACAAGATGAGAGCAGTAACCTCAAAGCCTAAATTTATTATTGCTGTTGTATATAATTTATGCCTAGTTTTCCCCCACTCTGCCTTTGCTGTGTTGTTCCCTGTGCTCAGAAAGCTTTATTACATAGGCTAGAGGTGTAAAGGTCAGGTGTAAATGGCATCACCTGCATGAAAATGTGACTCCTCTCTCCAGCCGGAAGTACGTGATTTGCACCCTAAAACTTAACAGTATTTTACTTACTCCTCTGGGGAGTCAGGTGATACTTTCTGCTTAATCTTCTAGTTTTAAAAGAAACATTTTAATCACATGCTAGAATATTAGCCACTTTGAAAGTATGAGCTATTTTACTTGTATTCCCCTCAATGCCTGGCACACGGTTGGTGTTCAAAATAATATTTAAAAAGACTTTGTAAGATCTTTGTTAAATTTATTCACTGGTTTGACATGTCTTGTGGCAAACCTGGCACTTTTCTTGTATAAAACTTCTCCAAAACCATTTATTCAAGTATTCAGTCAAACTAACCTCAGTACATTTTCCCTGTTACCATTTCTCCATTCAAAGAGAAGAAAATTTATCTCTACCCTTAGATCTCTATTTCTTAGCTAATGCCATTTTTCTCTCAATCCTCTGATGGCTGGGAGTAAAAAATCTTATTGTGGAGATATTTTAATTATAGCATATCTAATGTTCTTGTACTTATCAATTACCTCAAGAAAAGCAGTGAATTAGTTGACTATAAAGTATACTTCTTTAAGTTCACTTAAAGAAACTATATTCACCTTCTCATAGCATGTTGCAGAATCCAAAAGTCACATCTCCTGATTTCCAGCTCAACATCCAGCTTGCTCAACATCCACTAAATCTACAGCCTATGCTAGAAGTAAGGTCAGTTCAACTTGGGCGGGGCTGGGCCTGACACAGGGTTGAGAAGGTGCTTCATAAAAGGAAAACAATTTCAAAATGAAATCATAATCACATACTGTCTGTTACTACAGAGGGCAGGAGGGACCAAGAGAGGTCACTTAATTAATTCCTTTGTCCTGGGGACAGGAATCCTACTAACCTTTTCCGAAATAGTGATTTGTTTTCGTTAGGCCTCTGAAAACAAGAAATCTACAATGTATGCCGTGGTTTCATCTTTTTTCCACAGATTTTACTTCCCTGTGCTTATTAGCAACAGGAAAAATTTGTCAACAAGCTCCTTCTGACAGAAGAGGGATGCTGAACCCAATTTCCTGAGTTATAACCTTGAGTTTGGCATAAAATTTTTGATAATTTGATCCACTTGGCCTTTCAGTAATTGAAGTGTAAGCATTTATTTTCCACCAAAGGAACTTAATTTTCTAAGACTGAAATTGAAAATTTTGATAAAAAATGAGAGACATGTAACTATTCCCCTTTGTGAAAAGAGAAAAAATGTCAGAGCCAGATGCAACGTAGAAGTTTCTAGCAAAGGTTTGGTGTGCACCAAGGCCTTCTACTGCTCCCCAGTGACTACAAGCTTAGAAAAGGGAAGGTATTTTCCCAGGGAGATAAAATGCTTAAGTTAACTCATAGCAACTTTTGATTACTTCCCCAAAGGGGAGATGGAGTACTAAAATCTTCCAAGGTTCTCCTCAACTTTAGCAAGATGCATTTGTATGATAGAAGACATTTGGTATTTAGGATACCATGGAGACTACATTCTTAAAACTGCTGATTCGCTATGGAGGTAAAGGAATTTGTCACAAACATTATGATTTTCTCACATTGGCGGGCTTTCATAAATCGTCTCTTATTGCAGACTCCATGGACAAATGTCTTAGAAAAGACTGAAGGTCTTTTTCAGTCTCACAGTGGAGTTTGTTTCTCAAAGGCAGAAACTATCAGCAGAATTTTCAAGGAAAAAGGACAGACTACGCCAAATCTCCTTAGATCATCAAAATATGAAAGAAAGAATCATGTCTTTGAATACTGTGCACATATACACAAGTTCCCTTGCTCACGCTCTTTCTAATACACACACACACACTTACACTGCCCTGTCCTTTGTCAACGAGATCAATATTTCAGACCCAAATGAGGTGAGTTCAGGGAAAGAAAGATTCATATTGAAGTGTGAAAACATTCCAGGAAGAAAAAGACAGACCCGTTTAAGAGCACAAATACACCCAATAAATCATGGTGAGCTTGGTGGGGTGACCGCTCTTCCTTCTGGCAGCTTTGTAATTACTCTCTCAACACAGCAACAACTTTCTTTGGAAACAGACACTCTGTATGCAAGACAATTACAGCACGAGGTATCACTGCTGGTCAAAGCCCAGAGTACATATGTCACAATCCATTAGTTAGGAGATATATCTGAGCAGCCTGAAGTTTATTAAACCCAAGTGCCACTTTTCCTGATCACTTTTCTCAAGGTCTCCCAAGGGCAGTCATCGACTAGTTCTAACAGTCTATCAATCCAGTCTGCAAATTATTCTCTTCAAGTCCAGACTATATGAATTATTAATCTGATCTATGGGATCTGGTCATTCTCAATTCAGCTTCCCTCAAACAATCTTCTAATCCTTTGTTACAGCTCACAGTTGGAAATTCTCAGAAGACACTACAATGAAGGACTTTATTTCACTTTACCCTGTAAGCATCTGATCTGTCTGGATCATGCTTGAGTCCTCTGGAGTACATCTTTGGGGAGTTCAGGTAGACAGAACAACGATGCCAAAGTGTACAAGACATTCTTGCTTTTTGATGTTCCTGAGACCTCCCTGATCAGAAATACCTCAAATATGTCTCCTTCACAAGTACCTTTTTCATAGTTAAGTGTGTAATATCTTGAATTATCCTCTAATTGGTTCACACGTAAAAACATCACTTTCCCAATTAGTCTATGAGGGAAGAGGCCAAGTCATGAATGGTTTCGTTTTGCCAGCAGTGATGTGCTGGAGCTGGCTTGTACAAGCTGGTATGAGCCAACTTTTAAATTTTCAGAAAATTCTGCCAGCCATTTTAACACATTAAGATATACAGATTTACAATTAAATAAATTACATTAAAAGCAAAGGTAATAAATACTCAAAACTTATCACCCCCGAATTATTTTACTATATTTTTACTATCACCTATAGTCTTGAGGTTATTACAAGATAATGTATTTAAATGTTCAAAATATGATTTAATGGAGTGCTACTATGCCTCTTTTCACAAATTCATGTTCACTAACTTCACATTCAATGAGGTCACCTTGGTAGCTTGAAATTGGGCACAACGGAAATATTTACACTACAAAAATCAGCAAATGCTAGAAATCAGTGTTCTCCCCTTCCCCCACCCCCAAAACTGGTTTTTACCAGTACACTACTGATCATTGTTAAAACCATCTAAGCAATTTAGGGTTCAGAATTATCTTCCAGAAAGTAGAAAAGGAAACCACAATACCAAACAAACCGATCACTGCCTCACTAGTTCTCTGCTCCCTCACCATCCTGAGGACAGCTGTTCCATGCATAGCTTTTGCTTGTCATAGCCACCTTCTACACTGGGTGACCTTGCCTAGGATCAGTCCTATTCCTGCTGATTGTACCAAGTGTGGGCCCCAATTATTGCAGCTGGAATTTGGCTTGTATAGCCAATTTCCTTCCTTGGGAAACTGGAACTGGTAAAGTAAGTGACTGGTGTATGACTCAAATGGCTGTGGGGTCAGCTCAAGGACAAGGATATTGTGGTCTCATAGCCCCTACACTGGTCTTGGGGGAGACTTTCTGGATTGCATACACCATGATGAGCTCAACCTAAGTCTCAAGGAATTCCTCAACTTTGTTTTTTTTAATTCTTTGGGCCTCATTTTGTACAAAAAATGAGACCACAATCCAAGCCTCAAGGATCAGAAGTCTGACACAATCACGTGCTTCTTCTTTAAGCACTCCAAATGAGTTCCCATTTAAATAAGAATTGCTGGCATTTTTTGAGCACTCACTATAGGCTGAACACTGCACTAGGTACTTTATATACTATTTCATTTGACTCTAACGACCTTATAAAGTAGGTGTAATGATTACCGTACTTTGTATATGAAAAAACAAAGTTAGCTTAAGTAACTTGCTTGTTCACATAAACAGCAAGTGGCAGAGCTGGCAAATCTGGTTCTAGGACCCCCACTTAACCAGTTCACAAAAATGTAACCAATGTCAGTAACATATTTGGGCTTCAACAAGGAAGTAATAGTCAAAGTCTTAGAAACTTTAGGAACATTGGTGAGAACAAGGAAAACACCACCATTAACTGTGTTTTTAGTCTTCTGATACTTGATTGGCTGCCAGATTTCTAATGATTCTGGAACTGATAAGAGACTCAGGAAGATTTCAAACAGTCCTCTGAATGTTCTAGATGACCTGAAGATTCATTATTTGGAGAGACCACATCCAGGGACTGGGGTAAAGTTCTTCCCAGTCCATTCTGGCTGAACAAATGTTGCTCAGTGCATACATTTGTTTCTAGCAGCAAATAAGACAATGATCCACTGAGTCAACTCAGGAGAGGAAAGTGAATGGACGTCCTGAATACACTGAAGGACACTTAATGAAGACAAAAAAGAGGATACTTAGCCTGCGAAAAGTTCAGAGATACATCAGAGCTATTTGTAAACATTTGATAAGCTGTCATGCAAGAACGACACTAGACTTACTCTGATCTTAAGAGGAGAATTAGAGTCAACTTGGAAAAGTTAAAGAAAGGAATATTTTAAGAAAAAGATTCTAATGACTAGAGTTATTGAAAAACAAAGTGATCTTCTTTATATAGGAGTGAGTTTTCCGTATGATTGGAGGTGTTAAAACAGATCTGAGTAATCCTGGCATGAGAGATTCAGGATGGCCCTTGAGATCCTTTCAGATCCTAATACTTCCCTGTTCTAGGTATAAAGAGAATGAATTGAGATTGTCACCCCTCATTACTCCCAGTCCCACATCTTCAATCACATACGATCTAAGTTTTCCAAAAACAAGCTCCTTGGTCACTTTCTTTTCAAAGGCCTGTCCTGAATAGGTAGCATGGACAGTGGGTACATAAGCAACAAACCCGAGTGGAAAGAGCTGAGAAAAAGCCATTATCTAAGCTGAACCAAGGCGACCTCTGACCTTGGAGGTGGCTGTTTTCACCAGGTAATATAAAATGTTAGGCAGTTGTGGGAAATGATATGGGAAAGAATGTCTGATTAAAAAGAAAAAAGAGGACTTCCCTGGCAGTCCAGTGGTTAAGATTCTGTGCTTCCACTATAGGGGGTGCGGGTTCGATCCCTGGTCAGGGAAGTGCCAAAGGGCGCGAGGTGCGGCTCCTCCAGCCCCCAAGAAAGGGGAAAAAGAAAAAAGTCAAAGGAGAGGAATACAAGTTAGTTAGAAAGACGTTCCACTTTCATTGCTGCGTTATTCATGATAATTAAGGTATGGAAACAATCTAAATGTCCACTGACAGATATATGGATAAAGAAAATGTGATATACACACACAGTCCTGCCATATGCAGCGACACAGGTGAACTTGGAGGACATTCTGCTAAGTAAAGTAAGCCAGTCAAAGAAGGACACACACAATATGATTCCACTTTTATGAGGAATCGAAATTAGTCAAACTCATAGAAACAGGGAGTAGAATGGTGGGTGCCAAGGGGCTGTGGGAGGGGAAATGGAGAGTTGCTGTTCAAAGGGTATAAAGTTTCAGTTATGCAAGATAAACAAGTTTTGGACCTGCTGTATAACACTCTGCCTACAGTTAACAACTTCACTGTATCCTGTACTTAAAAAAATGTAACTGTCACAGTGTGTTCTAACTACAATAAACAACAACAAAAAGACTTTTCCAAGGATACAAGTGAACTTATTTATAAAACAGAAATAAACTCACAGACTCAGAAAATAAACTTATGGTTACCAAAGGGGAAAGGGGGTGGAGGGAGGGATAAAATGTAGTATATACATATATATTCTTTTCTAGATTATTTTCCATTATAGGTTATTATAAGATATTGAAGGCAGTTCCCTGTGCTATACAGTAGGTCTTTGTTTTCTATTTTATTTACATATACTGATATATATTCTTTTGCTGTACATCTGAAACTAACACAGCACTGTAATCAACTATACTTCAATAAAAAAATTAAAAAAAAAAAAAAAGACTTTTCAAGCCAATGGAATAGCAATTCCAGAAGATGTATCCTGAGGAGTAGGAACGTGGTGTATTGGTGTATTCCCTATTTATAACAGGAAAGTTAGCAAAAGGTAGCAATAGAATGTAATTTTTTTCTCAGTGTATACTTTTAAAATCTTGGATGAATACTACATATAACTGTTATCAAGAGAAGACTGGTTTGCCTTACAGTATTTCTTTGGCAACTTCCTAATTGTCACTTTTAGCATCCCATTGCTCTGGTCAGTACGTGTACTGCTGTAGTCATGACTGTAAGTCCTAGTTGTTTGAAGCCATAAATACAGTAACATCTAATTTGCCCATGTAATCAAAAATTTCCTGCTGAGGATGCTATTTATCTGCTGTTGAAACTGAACATTTAGTTCTCCTTCACTCATGGGGGTGGGCTGGATGGTAGCTGTGAGCCCAGGCTCTGTGGTTGGACTGCCCGCGTTTGTATGCCAACTTGGGCTGACTTTGCGGAAGTTATTTAACTCCTCCTTGTCTCATTTACATGTACAATGGATATAAAAATGGTACTTCTCTCTTAGGCTTGTTGTGAGAAGCAAAATAATTTATATATATAAAGGTATATATATATAAAGACAGGGTCTGGCTATAATAGATATTCAATAAGTAGTAATAGTAGTAATAATAATAGCTATTATTTTATTACTATAATCACCAAATTTAAACAGTTTGTTTCATTTCACTGATCAGAAAACTGAATTTCATTCAGTGTTATATAAATACAACCTAAGAACACCTACAACTTTTTCATTAGGCATAGATTGACATATATAAACACGAATGGCAATGTTATTGACCTTAGTTCATTTTAAACCTTAGTAATACTAGGTTAAAGAATAGAAGGTGCGGTTATCTATCTTAGATTTGTTGAAAATCCCCATGAAACATTCACATTACAAATGATTGCTCCTGCTCAATTCACATCATTTTGATGTGAAGTGTAATTGTGCTTCCCAGTACCTGTATGTTAGCTATTTGGAGAACAGTAGAGTGAAGTTAAAAATAATGTCACATTTTATCTTCTGGAGTCCTGTGCAACTCGAATGGCTGACTAGTGAGGCTGAGATTTGATGACAGATGATGAGGAATGATTTGAAGTGATTAGAAAAGTTAAAAGGGAGAGAATAAAAGCATGCATGTGTGTGTACAGACTCACACCTTCACATTACTTGACAGTTATGGATTTTGGAACAGGGCTGTGCTTTGGAACTCTCTGCTGACTTCAGGGGCTTAAGCTGTGCTTTCAAATATAGTCTTAGACAGGGCAGATAGATAACGTATTATTAACACAGAATGCAATTGGACAGTGTTTCTAGAAGGTGAGACTAAAAGAGAGCTTGAGGAATAGAAACCTTGGAACAGGGGAAATGATGTGGCTGAACCGGATGCTACGGTTGTTCTTTAAACGCTGGAGACAGGAATAATTAATAACACGTTAAGCATCATTTCATTGTGTGGACAAAGAGACTGTGTGCACAAGGTAATCAATTGCCATGATGATGTGATTCCTCACCTCTTCAGTGAGGCTGCCTCCAAGGGCCTGGTGTGCATGATGCAAACCTCCTGGCATTGCTGTCATTAGAGAGGAATGCATTTCAGGGGACTTCCCTGAGGCGCAGTGGTTAAGAATCCACCTGCCAATGCAGGGGACACGGGTTCAAGCCCTGGTCTGGGAAGATCACACGTGCCATGGAGTAACAAAACCCATGAGCCACAACTACTGAGCCTGCGTTCTAGAGCCCGCGAGCCACAACTACTGAGCCTGTGTGCCACAATTACCAAAGCCTGTGTGCCTAGAGCCTGTGCTTCACAGCAAGAGAAGCCACAACAATGAGAAGCCCAAGCACTGCAATGAAGAGTAGCTCCTGCTCTCTGCAACTAGAGAAAACTCACGCACAGCAACAAAGCCCAACGCAGCCATCAATCAATCAATTTATTTAAAAAAAGAGAGAGAGAAATGCATTTCAGTAGGAAGCTGGGCATCCAAAACACCAAGATTAAAAAAAAACTGAAGAAGAAACACACAAAAAAAGACTCCCACAGTTTAGACCAACAGACCTCATCACGCATTCTTTTAGAATGTGATTCTCTGAAGGAGATCTCTGTTAGCAGTGAGTTGCCATCACTCCCTGTGCTCCCGCCTTTCTGTCAAGCCACAGATGAATATTCATGCCAGGTTATTTTAATCACGTTTTTCTTGATGTGACATAATTCTACATAATTTATTTTCCCTTCTCGGGGTTTAAAAAAAAGCCTCTTTACTTTTTTTTTCCACACTGTCAAGTCCAAAACTTTTCCTTTTCTCTTTCTGGCCTTGAGACAGAATAGGACACAGGACGACACAGAGAGGTGACCACACTGGCATGTTACCATTGGAAATCAATGCCTGTGTCCTTGGCCTGTTCTGGGGAATGTAATGGTCTGGAACACTAAGCCCGGCAACCAGACACGAGGTACCTGAGGGAATCTAGGGGGGCAGAATATCAGGGCACAGAGGGTCTGTGTGGGTCTAACAGCCCAGCATGAGCAAGGCTTCCAGAACAGATATATTCTGAGCCAGGCTCAAGGTGGTGTTTCCAGCAGTGAATATAGAATCCAGTGTAAATCCACCATTCTAGCTTCATCGTGGGAAAGAAGTGGTGGGAAAGGGGGTCTCCTGGAGGAAAAGAAAAAAATAGTCGGAGGTGAACAGCGAGAGAGATACACACATCCACACACTCAACGACAGACAGACAGACACAGACAAACTGAGAGAGGCATAGAGAAAACAAAATGAGTCCTAATGCGTTTCCTGTTTTGTTTTTTTTTTCCCCTGAACCCTCAGTAAATCCCTATCCAATAGAGACTTCCAATTTGTTCAACATTACGTTTACTCTAAGAACCAGGAAATTCTGTATGGTGGGCAAAATTCAAAACGAAAGAAAAGAGGGTGCTATTTTCAAGAAAGATGTCCATTTAGGTTTAATTAAGAACTGATACAATTGGAAAGATAGTAATAAACACTAGCACAGAAATTGCTAGTCTGTGTCTGAATTCTGCTCTCCTCTCATTCCAGAAACACAAGCTCTCCATTTTTGTTACGATCTGACAAGCTGTTTGTAAAAAAGAAACGCTCCCCAGAACCTCAACCGAGAGCAATTTCAGGACCTGGCACTTTCCCTGCTTAACTGTCATTATGAAGTGAATAAAAATCAAATGAAGCAAAGCAACATTTGCTGGTCTTTGCGAAGCATGGATTAATTATTCCCAGATGAAAGTGCTAGCTTCTCTTTTTATCAGTTGTTAGTGTCTGCCTTTTTTATTGGGGGTGGGGGCTTGTTTTTGTTTTTGTTTTCCCTGAGGGTGCAGAGAGAAAACCCTAGGGTATTATGGCAAAAATTGGGTTCAGTCAAAGTTGTGCTAATTTCTACTGTTTGCTTGGGGGCATTACAATATCTGTACAGAATAGGACACCGGAGAAGCTATGGGGCTGGAAAGAGCATCAGAGATGTTCCAGTCTGGACCAAAGTACTGTCTGTTCCATAGCCTTCGGGTGCCAGGCACTACTGGGCAACTCTAGGACACCTGGAAGTGGCTTTGATGGCCCAGCTCCTCTCAAGCTTAAGTATCTCTTTCTTTCTATTACTTATCAAAAGTTTATTACATGCCCACGATTAACTAGACGTTGTAATCTTTGGATTCCACTGGGAATAACACATAACACTTGTGTAAGAACAAAGATTCAAATGAGACCTCTCTAAAACGTCCAACTTCTGAGTCCTGCAATATTTGCATTTTATAGAAAACACTTTAAAATCATTTTAGTGACTGGAATCCATTTTCTTCCATGAACTGTTAATACTGAATTCTTAATAGCTTCCCCAGGGTTTTGGGTCTTGCCATGAAGCCTTCAGTGATTTTATCATTGTTAAGGCACAGTAAACAATCGCAGTGTGTGCTCACAAGCATAAAATCTTCCATCTATTACTTGCCCTAGTTTTTACATTCTTAAAGATGGAAAACTTATTTTCCATGCAATCTGAATAGAAGACAATGCTAAATTAGTTTATAAGCTTAGTGAATATTGGTATAAACATTCCTAAATTGCTTTAATGTATAATATCAGCATTTGAACTCTTATAGAGATAATTATGCTTTCAAATTTTTCAGATTTTTAAATAAGACAGTGTTGTTTTCTTTGGTTGGAGTTACTCTTCATTTTTGTTTCTGGTTCTTATTCTTTGATGATAAAAGACTATGTCAACTTGTCCCTCTTACAAGTAACCCCTCTAAACCCATCTTCAAAATCTTTAATTTCCAGTCTCACTTCTAACCATCTTTTAAAAATATATTACAGATTTCTATTTGAGCCTGGTACACACACACAAAAATCAGGTGGCAAAAGTATGAAATAAAAGATAGTACAATATAGGAATCCATTGATTTCTCCCAACTGTAAAATGCATGTTTGCTGTCAAAAAAGGGGAAATTGTGAATATACACAGAAAATAAAATTATTACTTAATCTCTTAGATAAACAATTCTCATGTATCAGTGAATCTCCCTCTGCTTATTTTTCACATACTTATGTAAATGCTTGAAAACCAGTATCTTTTAAAAATTTGTAGAACTAAAATAGAACATAAAGTTTAATACACTGCTTTTTATTTTAAAATGCTATTATATCTTAAGCACTCTCACGTTATTTTCTGTTCTGCATGATCATAATTCTGCATTCCATTTTCCTGTATGATTGTGCCACAATGTATATAATGATATTGCTATTGTGGGGAATTTGGTTGTTTATAACCATTTAAAAATGAATAAAAGGTAAATAACTTTTTTTCCTAAATAGTCTACTAAACTTCTGATTACTTTATGAGGATACATTTCTCAAAGAGAATTAGAGGTTTAAAGGGTATCACATTCAAATGTAACTACCTGTTTACTTGAAACTATATTAAGTCTATAAAATAATATGGGAGGAAATATACATTCTGAAATTCTATTCACTTTTAGTCATGTCTCATATCTTCCTTAATATAGATACTTTGTATTTTTGTTTTTCTTAATTGCATCTTTTACCTCTTACAATCTTTGATCGGTTTATGGGAAACCTATTATTTTTGTATATTCATTCTATATCTGGTACCTTGACTTTTCTTCTTGAAGCTTTTGTACTAAAGTACACAAAGGCTTTTTTTTATAACCTTATTGCAGAACTGTTATATGAAATTAAACTTTTATTTTCCCCGATCTAGAATTACTTTATTTCTAACTATATTTTTAAAGTGTATCTTGTTTCAATTTTCTCTATTTCCAGGTATACACTCATATCAATAAAAAACATATCTTCTTTACAATAGATGCAAATAAATAGCATTCTTGCCTTGCTCTTGATTTTAATGGTCATACTCCTAGTGTTTCTAGAGTTATACTTCTTAAATATAAAATAAGCTCATGATTTCTGAGGCTTATTCTTTACCAGGTTAAGAAAACATCTTCCTTTTCTTAGTACATTAACATTTTTATCATTATGTACGTACACTTTAATCAAATTACTCTTTTGGCCTTTATCAAGATGATCATTATTTTTTCATTCGATGTGCTGCTATTTCCTAAACATGGGAAAATAATGGAAAAGAATGAAAAAGAATTATGGAAAATAACTGGCTAGATTCTTTTGTATTAAACCATATCTATATTCATGAATTCAATTTTACTTGTTACAGTGTTATGATATATTTTTCATACATTGTTCAATCTATTTGATAATATTTATATCTGTATGTGTGTGCATATTTATACACATGTGTGATGTAAGTGTGTTGAATTTTTGTAGCTATTTTGTTCTGTCTTTGCTTTCTGAGTTTCATACTTTTGAAGCTAACAAGTTTTATTTCTTGCTTTTGTTGTATTTGCATAGTACAAAAAAGGTGAAAAGTTTATAGGCATCTGATCTTTGTAAGTTTGTTAGGATTCACCTGTAAAATTGTCTGGATCTAGAGTTATTGGGGGAGGTAATTCTTTGATAAAATACGAACTTCTCCCAAGGTTATTGGTTAGTTGATTGAGTTGTTATTTGTTGAGCCTAATCTATATGTCATCTATTGTACTGAGTGGAGAATCACAAAATTAGACATTCATGGTCCCTACTATCACAGAATGTGAACTGTAGTGAGAAAGCCAGACATCAAGTAAGTAATCTCAAGAATCAATCCAGGTATTTTCCACTTAGGACTTTGTATACATTTAAAAATATACATTCACTGGATTATTTTTGATAAAACTGTAACCTCTTATTATAGGGTACAAAGATGTATATCAATATAGAGATATACACAATCTGGTGGGAGTAATGGACCTCTTTGGAGGATGCAATAGTAGTACCATGTTTCCAGAAAAGTTCACAGTCATGCACACACGAAATTTAAATAGAGCTCTAAGATTTAAAGAACTCAAGAAGCCCATCCCTAAATTCTAGGTTGAGCAATATTTTTCTACATAATTATTTTCTTTTTGTTTCTCTGATCCAGAAATGTCAAGACATTAAATTCACATATAATTTTCCTTGCATTTCTAGTAATTGCATCAATTATTTAACTGTTATAGTATTCTGCATATAATAGCTTATACAACTTAAATATTCATTAGGGAATCTCCCTTTTTTAAATATAAAATTAATCTCTACATATCATTTAATGATTTTGTCTTTAATTATATTTTATCTAATGTTAATATTTAACATTAAGAGCTCTGTTTTCTTTTTCTTTTGGATGGTAAGACAAAAACACTGAACATCTTTAACTTTTTGTCTTTTTTAAAAAGATGTATTTCTTTGTTGAAATATTTTTATCAGCTCAATATGTGAGACTTTCAGATAATAATACTCGATTCATAAAGTTGTCATGAGAATCAAGTGGTATAAAACATTGAAAACATGTAGAATAACATAGCATAGTGCCAGGCAGATATTGAGAAGTAATAATTATTCAGAAAAATTATCATCATACTTATTACTAGTTATTTAATAAAGAGGTTGAAATAATTTATAGCAATTCTCATAATGGATCCATGGTTTTACTTTTGTCATTTTGTTTTGAGTATTTTTCTGATTCTCTCCAGATTTTCTGTATTTTCCTGTACTATACTTTCTTGCATAGTACATAGCTTGCTCTCCTAATTTTTGGTTGTTAAATGGGTAAGTATTTTGTTTTTAACTCTACGTAGTAGTTATCTTTAAGCTTCTAAAAGTCATCTTTTCAAATATTACAAACATGTGTAAAACTATAGAAAGTAACATAACCCACAACAGACACCAATGTTGCAGTCAGATTTAACAGATGTTAACATTTTGCTCTAATTGTTTCAGATCTTTCTCCCTCTTATAGAAATAAATCATTATGGATGGAGCCAAAGCCCTGTTCCACAGTCCCCAGAGAGAACCATTATCTTGAAGTAGCTGAATATCAGTTGCATGTATGTTTTATACTTTTATTCCAGGACTCTGCATTCTTCTAATTGTAAAAGTTAATAATTAATGTTCTTGAGTTATCCTGATGTAAAATTAGGAGTTTAGCATTTTTCCACCATACTACTCTATTTCTTGTTCTTCTATAATTCTAAGTTTTAGATCTAGAATAGTGTGCTTTATTACATTATGATTTTTATATAATATACCTTTTCATTCAACAATTATTTTAGGTATATGATTTCAATTTTCTAATAATTTACTATAATTTGTAGTTCTGTTTTTACATGGTTTTAATGTTCCCTATCAATTTTTTTTTACATGTGATTTCCCTGTCATGGACTTTTCAATTCTGTTTCATCTCTTGATAAGCTTGCTTTATATTTTAAAGTAATTTAAAGATGATATCTAGATATTACATTTTATAAGTCACCAAATATTTGAGAATAACTTAAAAAACCTCTTTGCAAGAAAAAACACCTGTGAGGGAATAAACACATCCCAAAATGTCATTCCCCATGAGGTCCCTTGTGGACATCGCTCCACTGTCCACTGGCCTGCGGTTGCTGCGGAGCAGCTCTCAGCTGGCAGCAACCCTACTAAGCAGAGAACAAAGACTTTTCTAAAGCTGACTCTGTGGCCTGTGATGAATGGTTAATAGAGGTCTACTCTGCTCCCCAGGTTTCTATGACTTCCTAGGCTACATCTTTTTTTTTCTTTCTAATCTCTCTGTATTGCTATTTAGTCAACCTCAGATAGAGAGCAAACTGATTCAGATTTAGTTTTATTAACAGGCATGGTGTGTAGATTGCCTCTGTCCTTACTCTCTGTTCACTTAGGTGCTCGTCAAATATTGTTAGAGTCACTGATAGGTAGAAAGTTAATATGCACAACTCAGTCTAATTCCTGATGTCTTCAATCTTCTGTTCTATGTAGCTCTACTGGATTGAAATAGAATCGTATTTGATCTCAAGGGCCTGATTATCTGACACGAAGAACAGATGAAATACATGGCAAAAACAAGAGTCCCCAGTGCCTGCTGATACGATGCTGATGGTGATTTTTTGGTCTCTGCACCATCCTCCAACCTAGCTCTTCTGTTGGTGCAAGTACACATCCCCCAATACAAGGCATTACCTTATCTTCCAGTGCATCTCAACTATTCTTCTGGAAGATATAGTCTCAACTTGGAAGCAGAAAGATGGGCAAAGTGGTGGGAGAAAAGAAGAGCGTTTGGCTGTCTGAAAGAGCACCTGTTGAGTTACAGGATCCACTTAGTTGTCTGATACAAACTGTCTTATTTCTGATCCAGGAGACAGATAGCTAGAATGGGAAAATGTTTTTCCTCATCACATTCAGGTGGGCAACTGTCTTCTGTTTCTGGCTAAACACTGATGCAGTCTTTGAACCCAATTCTTTCTGTCTTACAGTTTTAGAAGTTTTAGAAGAGTGATAGTTGGCTTTTTGACAGCAGCCTGATGTTTCAGCTAGCATTAGGCTCAGCTTAGTGTCTAAGAGATGTAAACAGAATAGAAGCTTATTTCCATGTCAGGTAGGAGTCTGGAGGTACAGTAGGCTGGTAGGGTAGCTTTGATCTCCAACATCCTGAGTCCAGGCTCCTTCTATCTTATTGCTCTGTGGTGAATGGTCTGTATTCCCAAAGTCACATCATAGTCCAACATGGCCATTGTCACCCGATACACTCACATTCTAGTCAATGGGAAGGAGGAAGGGACTACGAAGAAAGGATGAAGGGCAGAGGACGCACACAAGTTGCCTTTTAAGGGACATTCCAAGACAAGAGGCTGTTATGACTTTGCTGCTTACCTTTTACTGACCAGACCTTGTCAACAGGGTCAGAAGGGAGTGTGCTGCTGGAAAACAGAGTCTCGTTGTGAACAATCACTCCCCCACCTAAAAGCAAAGGGTGCTAATACTAAAGAAAGGGAGAAGAAAGATTGAGGATGGCGTGCAGGCTTGCCACAGTCGTGGCTTGTCACCTTTTAGGGCACACTGTCGTACCGGACCCCATTTTAAACCAAAAGAGAAACTTATTTTAATGCTTTAATATGTCAAACAATTTTGTTTTGTCTTTTAACAATCCAGTGATAGGATATGTTCACACCACTCCACAGTTACATATTTTAATTAGGAAAGTTTCTAATATCACATCTGTTTGGTGGCACTAAGATCCTGCTTTATCCATGAGAAAAATACTTGTGTATCCTTAAGAGGAATATTTTTTTTTTCTTTCCTCCTGAGAGTGTTTTTATTGTGTCTGAAACAATTCTTCACACCAGTAATATATGCATGTCCCATGCTTGTCGGCATTTCAAGTGGTCCAGTCACACACAGCTGTAAGAAGCTGTAAGTGGAAGAAGAGATTACAGGTGAGATGTAATCATGGGGTGTTGGAAATGGCCCCTGGCTCCTAATCTTTTCTTATCTCTGTACCCACGATTCTACCTGATAGTCCCATCAAGTTTAAGTCATGCAACTTTATATATCGAACTGTTTTCCTGAAAAACAGAAGTTTTAATGACTATAAACTTTCCTTTGTTCACGTGGCCAATTTTCTTTAATTAATCCCTTTATTATCTCTCTAGCAGATACCCTCAACTTCATTAAAACAAAATATCCATTGTTAGTACCTCAAGAATGATTTTTTCAATAGCTGGTCTCCACTGTCTACTCATTAAATATGCCCCACCTAATATTATCATCACCTATTTTACACCCAAGCCATAGACCATTGCTGGAATAAGCCTAGATCACTAGAAATTGATTTTTTTTTCATGTCAGTTCTGTATGTGTGGTTACTGGACTGTGCTATGTGTTCATCTCACTGATCCCACAGCTCACACCACACAGCGGCCGATTTATTATTTATCCTTCTTATTATCCTTCAGTATTTATCCTTAGTCATTGGTAAGTCATCTTCCATCAGTTACGGAATTAGCTCCATGCTTGTTTTCTTACTAAATTTTCCCTGCCCAGCTGCTCCATGCTCTCATATTCTTCTACCAAATCTACCTTCTGAAAACAAAGTAGGAGAACAATATTGTGAAACGGGTATTGTCATGGACTGAATGTATATACAGATATAGATATATCTCCTCTGAGTTCTATTTCTCTGGAGAACCCTAACACAACTTATAAGAAGAGATACCAAAGTGTTCTCTCTGTGTGTACATTCATCAAGGAAAGGCTATATGAGAACATAGCAAGAAGGCATCCATCCACAAGCCAGGAGAAGAGCTCTTACCAGGAACCAAATTGGCTGCCACTTTAACCTGGGCTTCTAGCCTCCAAAACTGCGAGAAGATAAATGTCTGTTGTCTAAGCCACCCAGTCTACAGTATTTTGTTATGGTCACCTGAGTAGACTAATACAGGTATATCCAGGTCCTAAGGAGGGACTCTAAACCAAACCATGACTAGAGGAAGATGGAAAGGAAGGCTTGAAGACCTTGGCTTGACAGAGAGTGGTACCACGTGGCAACTCAGGTGCTTTCCATTTATTCTTTGTCACCATCTAGGTCAGCCTGGGCACCAGGTGGTCCTTAGTCATGTCTGCTTGGACTCTCGTGACTAAGAGATGCACTGAGCAGGGATCTGAGAGGGCTGTTTTCACTCCCCAGAACGTGTTTGTCTGCCTTGCCTTGATAGGGGTGAGGCTCTGCTATTCTTCACAAGTTATCTTTTAAATTTTGATTTAGAGATGAAGATGTGGAATGGGATAGAGAATAAGAGGACCTGGTGGCAGACTCTAGCTGAACAGGACTGAAAGCCAAAATTTTAACAAGAAGGTAGGAGTAACATGAGTCATGTCATTATAGAACAAGCACTTAGATCATGTGTAAAGTATTTGATTCACTTATGAATATAAAAGTGCACAGGAAAAAAAAAACTAGAAGGAAATCTTCTGACACCTTAAGAAGGGTAACCTACAGACGGTCAGTTGAAGGGTTGTTTTCTAGCTTCTTTGTTCTAGAGTGTTTTTGTATTGTTTCATGGTTGGATCAAAAGCAAAATGAAAACACGACATGCTGTACATACTTCAAATTTTAACATTAGAGACTAATATCTCTCAATCCTGACTTTTCCCATTACTTGAGTTTACCTTCTTGGTCGCATCTTCGCAGTTCTGTGACATTGCATAGCTCACGTCACAAAGTATGCTGCACTGCGATTACGAGTGAAGCAAAGTTTGAGTAAGCTTTTACATTATTTTCATTTAATCATACACATGATTTCACTCTCTTTCCTGCTTCCACAGCATTACTGAGGAAATCTATTAGAATGAAAGTGCTGCATTTCTAAGAACACACCTTGTTTTGAGTCAAGGATGATTTGCATTCTTAACATAGCAGGAGTTTGGGCGAATTTCTGTGTATCAACATCTTCAAAAGATCTCCATCTCCACAGGCAGATGTAGAATATAATATTTAGCATTTGTTATTAGAGAAAGGATTGCTACTTATATTCCTGATATAAGTAGTTGACTGCTTGCTAAAGTGCACGCTGCCAAAGACTTAGTTATTGTTATTGTTGGAGCTCTCTTGGCAGTAACCTGGTCATCTTTTCGAAGATGAAATCTATGAATATCCAACTGGCGTGCAGACTTCACAGAGAAGCCCAGCAATCTATTCTTGCTGAATCCTCAGCAGCATGAGTTCCTGATCCCAGGAAGCAGGGTGTAGAACAAGCTCATGTACTTGAGTTTCTTTTAAATGGTAAGCAGTTTAGCCTTTTCCAAATGGTGAGCAGTATGGACAGTGTGGGGCCAGCCTAACTGTCCCTACTCCCTCAAAGAACAAAACACAAAACTGGCAACTACTGATAATGTAAGGTCTGCTGTCAAAAACACAACTGTAAGCAACAGATTGAAGGCACAACCGTGCAAAGAAGTATCTCAAGAGGGATAATTAAAACACACATGCACACCCAGAGGAAAACAGATGACTTCCGTGCCACCCCTCCAACCGCCATCCCAATCCCTTGTATTTTCAATAAGTAATAAGACAGGAGAAAGGGGTTGTATGCTAGAGTGCCTCTGAAATTGGCAATTAATAAGGATGTTGCTTTGACTGTCTAAGATTCCCTTCCTGCTAAATGTTTAAATATATCATTCCGTTTGCCACCACCCACATTCTGTCTGCTTTAGGGAAGAGTTCTTGGTCCTTTTGACTTCTCTGACTATAGACATGCACAGGGGACCTTTTCCTAAATGAAAAGATTTGTCTCTGGATGTACTTCTCTTCGTAGGTATAGAGAGAGCTGTAACTATGTGAGTCAGAGTGAGCTTTGTTTGCAGATATGCCCTGTGCATCTATTGGGTTTCTTTTTAATCCATCATGTTTGAGGTGTGCCTCTGTGTGTGTGTGTGTGGGGGGGGGGAATTGAAAATCATAATCCCCCCAATATCTTGCTCTTGTTACTATTTATTAGGATGTGGTTCTAAACGAAGGGTCTCAGCACTTTCTCTACAAAGAGAAGCTTGAACCTGGATCAAGAAAGATTAAAAACCAAAAAGCCAGTATTTTTTTCCTTTCAGTTATATTACATCCAGCGCCTGGGATTCTCATTGCTCACAACAGGGACACAGTCATCCAGGTGCCTTCATTCTCTTCTGTGAGTAAAACCTGAACAGGGATGCACATAAAGCGACCGTGGTGAGGGGCGGAAGCCTGGAGGAAAGCTGCGTAGTCCCATTGGGAGGCAGGGGATTTTTAGATTTCTGCCACATGATGCTGTTCATTATCCAGATCACTCTAGAGAGGTCTGAAGATTGCATCAATCTAAATTTAAGCTTTTTTATAAATTGATTTATTCATTCGATAAATATTTATTGGGTGCATACAATGTGCCAGGCATTCTGGAGCATACAAAATGAATAACGTAGTCTTTTCTCTCAGAGTTTATGATTGCATAGAGGAGGATAATATATATATGCAAATAACTGTATTATTTTATTCAGGAGTCTTTTAGTTGCAAATGACAGAATCCAAAAACAAAGTCTCTTAAACAGGAAAGGAATTTGTTGGTTCAAGTAACTAAAAAGTTTTTGAGTAGATCGTTAGTCACAGCTGAATTCAGGGGCTCATTGAAATAAGTTTCTCTGAATTCTCTCCCTCCTCCCCTCCCCAATGCTTCAATTTCTTTAGATTTGGACAAATCATTGTGGACAGAGGTGTCATCATTGCTCAGTACTGGTCATATAACTTTTGCACCTACAACTGTGCCTGGACCTTGGCAAGCACTTATTAAACATTTAATAACTAAATACAATGTTTTCAATAGTTGGTGAGATTTGATGTGGTCAACCACAGACTGATGAATGACACGGTGGGGAGATAAGAAGACAGTGAGTATAACTAATATCTCAAGAATTTCTTCCAGGAGAGGAAGGAGGAGAGGATTATTCTTTGGATGGAATCTGTTTTTGTGCATTAAGGGAAAACACATCATAGCTTCTAGGCTTATGGGAACAATGAAAACTAGTACAGTACTGTTCTTGAGGCAGTGTGCATGCGCGTGTACTGGAGGTGGGGTAGAGTGAGAACAAGAGCCCAGGTGGAATTCCACTTTGGAAATAATTTTCCTCCAAAGCAGGGGAGAAAGAGAGAAGGTAGGGGAGGAAAAGAGATTTGAAAGGAAGTGGAAAGCAGCTGAATGGTTCGGAATCCAATGGCTTTTGTGTACTCAGTCCAACAATGTAAGGGAATGAAATAGGAAGTAGAAAAGACTGCCCAGCCACTGTGATCAAAAGGATAGGAATGCTAGAAGAATGGCTTACAATGACTTTTAGAGTTAGGTAACGTGAATTGCTGTCACACACATATACACACACATAGTGTATAAAATGGGATCCATGATCAGATTCCAATAAAAGGTTTGTTTTCAGCTTTTTCTCTCCAAATACATACATGTGGTTCTTTCTTAATATGAGTCTCAGTTTTCTTTTTTTTTTTTAATTGGGAAAATGACTATTGTAATACAAATTCCCTGAAGTTAAGATGAAGGCATGTATTTGCATTTGACCAGGGATAAGAAAGACGTCAGGACACACGTTTGTTTTCTGACTCCAAAAATCAGCTTATTGGGTGATTGTAACTTTGCAAGAGCATCTGCATTCCTCAGCATTCCAAATTAAACAGAGGAAGTGAATATTCTCCAATCTCCATTCTCTGATATTCTTGGAGAAATGATGAGAATTGGTATCTTTAAAATTGTGTATAGAATGAAATTATTTCATATCCCATTAGAATTCCAACATAAAAATTACAAGTCTGCTAAACACACACACAAGTATCTGAAAAGAGATGATAATATTTTCATTTGCAATAAAATAAAACAGTTTTTGAAATAAAATTAATACACTTAAAAATAACATGAAGTAAAATTCTATTGTACTGTATAAGTCACCTGGCATATACCTAGTTTATGGTATTTTGTTATAGCAGTCTGAACCAAGACAGAATTTTCAGAAAACCCAATGACAAAACAAACACATTCTTATCCTCTCTGCAGTCCTTAGTCAGAACAGAGAAGGATAAAGTATAAGATCTCAGAGGTATGAAAACTGGAAAACCTGGGAATACAAGGTTATGGAGAACTGAAGTGGCTGACGATAGGGTCCATACTCCATACTGGAGGAAGAGACAAGTGAAGACAGAGGCAAGCTCATGAACTGTGACAGTGGGAAATGGTCAAGGGAGTAGAGGTTATGGGGAAATTCAGAGCAGATTGAATAGGAGTGAGGAGGTAGGAGACATTAAAGTGATTGTGAGCCTTGAGGGGAAATGAGTCTGATGCTGTGTTGCTAGGCAACTGAAGTAGAGAAGGAATGAAGGTCATGGGAGTTGAGGGGACTGAGGCATAATAGGTCAAGGTTGTGGATGAGTCTTGAACTTGCAACTGTAAAGTATAAAATCTTACAGATGGACTCAACCCTAGGGGTGAGCGGTAGTGGTACTTGGAGTGAGATGAAAGAGGGAGAATCATCCCTGGGCGTGAGCGATATCTGTGTGTTTTGTTCATCACCATTTGTAAACAGTGCTAATAGGACCATCTAGACCAGCCCTGGCCAGAGACAGGTCACCAGGTTCTCAGCCAGACAGGAGGTATGGAAAGGGTGATCAGATCTTGCCTGGTGCACTGGGAGGTTGTGAACGAGTAGGTGGCTGTAAAGGTATATTGTTGTGTGTTTTGAGCCTTAAATCCCTTTAAAATAACAGACAGCAGAGATACCTTCTACCCACAATCCTAGGGCCAGGCCTTGCCAGGTACCCCAAAGCTGGGGATAATTTCTTATCATGACATCCTAAGAAAAGTTTACCCCTGGTTTACATGTGTAATAACTTACATGATGGCATCTTTTCTTGCCCCTACCACTTTCTAAACATTTACATTTCTTAACTTGTGTCCTAAGTTTTATTAATTTATCCATACACTCACTCATGTAGCTGTTTTATCTCTAACCCCTCCCTTTAGAATGTAAACTTCACGAGGGTATGGATCTTCATTCTGTTTTATGCTCCCAGCTTCCTTCCCTTTCCAGTAAAGTTGAATACACACACATACACACACACCGCATATACACACACACTATGTATATATACATATATATATGTATGTGTGTGTTTTCCAATTACCCGTGAAAAATTTTCTGATAATATTTTATTGCAAAAGGATCAAAAATAAAGTTGGTACAATACTAAACAGATTAAATATTTCTTCTTCTCCTTTCAAGTGTTCCTAAATAGTTTGCTTTAGTGGTATTTAAAGGAGATAAAAATATAAAAGAGTAAGGAACTGAATTATGTGGGCTATCCCTTTGTCTTTCCACACCTGTAATTATCTCTGTTTTAGTACATCTTCCTCTTCTGCCTAAAGAAAGCATAATTTGTTCTCTCTCTTTCCCCTTCTTTTCTCCCCACCCCACACCTCATACACACATTCATTTACTACATATTCATCCTTAAACCTATTTGTCAGATCTGTGATTTCCATGTAAGCGCTCCAATTCACCCTCTCTTATGCATACTTCCCCTGATTTGCATCACTAATGGGAATAATGAACTTTCTAGATTCAGGACTGCTCTTGCTGTATCGTCACAATCATCATCACATTATTAAAGTAATGAAAGCCAACTGTTCTGCTGCTTGGAGTGCAGCGCTAATGAGGTCAAGGTAGTTGGTTCAGTCTCTGGGCAGGCTAGTTAGTATTTCACACAGGAAAAAACAATGGTTTCAGAGCTATGAACTGCACCCTTAACCTTAACTAGCCATCTTACAAAGACGTATCACTGCTTACAAGCAGACTGTGGTTAGAGAAAGAGTGTGACTTTAGGCAAATCTGCAATTTAGGTAACCCTAGGGCCACGCTCATAACCAGCCCAGTTATCTTGGACCCCAAATTAAGGAGTCAAGCAAGTAGAATTAACTGTCCCAAATGGTGACTGAACATATTTCAAGAACATAAGAACAAATCAGATAGAGATAGTCAAAGGTGAGGATAAATATTAAACAATAGCTACCATTTGGGGATCGCAATGCCAGGAATTGTGCTAAATGCTTTAAAAATATTAGTTTATTTTAGGGTCCCTTCATACAGCTGCACAGTTTGTGCACTGCACAACTTTAAAGGGTGCCTTTCACTTCTACTATGATGTGAATCGGCCACACAAGGGCATAGGCTTTTTAATTTTTACATCATTCCATAACATAAGCACTAATATCCACCACTGTCACCTTACATATGAGGAAAAGGAAACTATTAGAGAACAATTTGCCCAAGTCACACAGATAACAAATGTTGGAGACAGGATTCAAAGCTATTCCACTTTAAAGAAATCTTCAGAATGGGGAAAATAAAATATCTGTTTAATTTAGGCAGGATAATATATTGAAACCTAGGAGAAACCCTCTGAGACCAGAAAGGGAAGTAACTTTATTACTTTCAGAAAAGTCCATAGGGAAAATGAAGAATAGCCCAGAGTCACAGGGGATGACCTAAAGATTTCAGAACTAAATACAGCCTGAAAAAGTAATGGATCTCACCACTAATCCTAATTCATATTTTGGTCATGGCATGTACTTGTTTAGAGTACACTTTAGCAAGAAGAAGGTATAAAGACTCACCTGTGGTTTATTTTCCAGACCTGGGAAATATAGAAGACTACCCTTTACTCAGGATAGAGAAGAGAGACAGGCTATTCTTGTGTTTTTCATAATGTTTCTCCATTGGTAGAGGGGAATGCTTGAAAAATGCACATTATCAGGTCCTAATTAGGCTAGTCAATCTCCAGGTGCCCAGAAGATACTTAAGCGCATCAAAATTTGGGAAACACTGCCCTAGATGATGGATGAGGTAATAAAATGTACTCAATTCCTAAAGCCCACAGATGGACAGAGGATTTGGGAACAGATGAAAAGAGAAACCCCAAAAGGGCAATCAGGGACATCGGATTCAACCATAAACACCAAGTCCCCTTCTTGGACCTTCTCCTTTGAGATGGAAACGGAGTTGGATCACTGTTGGGTGTTTCATCCCAGGATACAGCCCATGTGAGGAGCAAAGCTACAAAGCCTGATATGATGAAAGACTAGGAGCTGGCAGACAGAATAACCTAGATTCAAATCCCCACTCAGCCTCTCACCAGCTGGGTAACTCTGGGCAAACAGCACATTGTTTCCTAGCCTCAGTTTCCTTACTTACACTATTAGGATAAAAATACTCTCTTGCAGCATTATGAGGATAAAATGAGATGATTTCTGTAAAGCACCTGGTGTATTAATGTAAGTTCACATGGATGATAAGTGTTGTCGTAGTTATTGCTATTGTTGTTGGAATACCACTGGCTGTAGAAAGAAAAGTCACAAGTTGTTTTCAGATTGGGCAAAGGAATCAATCAAAACGGGCTCTTCCTTGTTAAAGACAGTGCTAAATTACTCAACATCAAGTCTTAAATTTGGCTTTCACTATGTCTTCATTGTACTATTTAAAGTGGAGTTATTGTAAACAAAAAGAAATACTTAAGAAATGCAATGACAGGAAGGAAAAGACCAAAGGAGCCTTTGATACCAATGCACCACTTGGGTCTTTCCGTTGTGGGGGTTGGGGAAGAAGAGCAATGAGAATAAGCTTTTAAAGGAGAAGGGAGAGACATTTCTAAGGAGAGGAGGAGAAGGCAGCTGAACCATCTTGAGTTTGCTTCATTTTCCGGATTGCCGTTAAAGGAGAATCAGCGAGTGCTCACATAAGGATGGTATTGCTGATAGAGTCAATGACTTTGATTCCAAGAGACATTTTCTTCCTGATTTTTATGACACAGAGGAAAGCATTCAGCAGAAGTTTCAGGAAAGGCATAATCTTTTAGTTAGCTTAGAGGCAAAAAATAAACAGCAACAAGTCAAAAGGACTGCTGGTTAGACTTGGCAAAAATTGCCACTTAGAGGAGTGTGATTGAGAGAGGCGGCTTGCATGCAGGAGTGTACATTGCCGCTAATTCAGGATGTCTGGGAAACGGCGGTGCGCTGGTTAATTGGACATTATGCTTTCCTGAGTGTTTCCATCATTACGCAGCACATACGGATTACCAATTTTCAGATAAATGAAATGCATGTGGAATTTCAAAATACTCAGAGATTGTCTGGTCTATGGCATCCATTTTATAGATGAGGACATTTAAGCCCAATTAGGAATACTATGTGTGAAGTCACAGCTAATTAGTAATGTAGCCAAGATCAGAGCACAGATCTCGTTTTTTGGGTCAGTGTTCATCTCCACTATCCCAGTGGGTATAGAATGCTTAACATTCTTGTATAACTTTTGGTGATTGAGAATTTTAAGTGCCTTAGAGCTTGTCATCACGGGGACCTGTTTGCTCTGGGCCAGGTTAAAGTTAGACATGTAGGAGATTAGGCTGAATCCCTTCCCACTCAATACGGTACCCCTAAACTTCCGATTTTAAGCCAACTGTTGATAGTCATTTGTTCATTTATCATTTGCTTCTCTCTCCTAAACTGTTTTACAAAATACGCAAATGAAAGTGATTAGGCTTTGTGGGTGTTGCAGAAACTGTAGTTTTTGGTGGAAATTTAGAAATGAAATAGGCACTAAGAACATTTTAAAATAGGATGATTAAAAGAAGGCTCATTAAATATCTTAGAAGCAACAGCCCACAGGCTTAAATTTTGCTTTTGCAAGGCTATCACAGTGCAGGTTGACCTGACACTCAGTTGAAGGCACAAGTGGAAAACATGCTAGAGGTAATTTTAGGGAAAATCCCACCTCCACAACTTACAAAACCTATAATCAACCCACCCTGAGAACAAGACTGCTGTGGAAATATCATTTGAGGACATTATTTGCATTTGAAGACATAAAGTGTGAAGTTTTTTTTAATGTTTATTCACATGCCTCTGTTAAATCTCACTAATAAACTTATTTTTTATTTTTTAAAAATTTATTTATTTATTTATTTTGAATTAATTTATTTATTGGCTGTGTTGGGACTTCATTGCTGCATGCGCACTTTCTCCAGTTGCGGTGAGCAAGGGCTACTCTTCACTGCGGTGCACAGGCTTCTCATTGTGGTGGCTCCTCTTGCTGCGGGGCGTGGGCTCTAGGCATACAGTCTTCAGTAGTTGTGGTGCACAGGCTCAATAGTTGTGGCGCACAGGCTTAGTAGTTGTGGCACATGGGCTTAGTTGCTCCACAGCATGTGGGATCTTCCCAGTCCAGGGCTTAAACCCATGTCCCCTGCATTGGCAGGTGGATTCTTAACCACTGCGCCACCAGGCAAGTCCTCACTATTAAATTTATGTCTCTAAGACAGAGATAGAATTAAGGGTTGGGAGTCTAAGGTAGGTTTCCAGAACAGGCTCCTCAGATTGGAATGTGCATTAACTCGGAAATGCACATATGCAGATTAGCATTCAGTAGCTCTGGGGTGGGAATTGCCATTCACATCTCTAAACTTCTCCCAGATGCTAACTGCTGGTCCATGGACCACATCTTGACCAGGAAGGGTTGAGACAAGTGAGAAGAAAGGGGAGGGGCACAAGAGCTCTACTAACTCAGGGAAATGAAGTCTCCACGGTTGATCTATTTCTCACTAGAAACACAAATAAAAATTATTATAGATCAGAGTGAAGAGAGTTTGGTTAAGGACTCATAACTCCAAGTCAATATGTTTTGGTGCTAAAAAGAAGTGTGTGTGTGTGTGTGTGTGTGTGTGTGTGTGTGTGTGTTTGTCCTCAGTCCTCATCACCTATCCTCACATTGGAGTCAAAGTAATCTTTATAAAATTCTAAATCACCATGTTACTTCCTTTTAAAATTAAAAAAAAAAAAAATCTTTCAGTAGCCCTCCTTGTGCAATGCACAAACTCTTAAAATAGTTGACATCATTCCCCTGCATCTGGTTACTACTTCATGTCTTATCACCTTCTAAACACACCAAACACCTACTTACTGGTCCTTCAAATAACATGTTTTCTCTCCCCTGTAGGTCTTCATAATACCGTTCCTTCTTCCTGAAACACTCTTTCTCTTCCCCATCATTATACTATTTCTTTTCCTCACTTATTATCCCTTTTTTATCCCTTGGGGGAATTCTTCCTTGATATATTGTGTCAAGTATAAGAACCTCTGCTATATGATTTTACAGCACCTTTGTTTTACCCTATCATAGCTCATCATACTGCCATAGTCAATTTACCTGAATGTCTTCCCTGCTGTACTCAATTCTCCATGGCGACAGAGACCATGTCTTTTTTGCCCATTATTTCATCCTCTTTTCTTGGTTTGATCATTTTTAGGCAAATAGTAGCTACTGAATAAATAACTGAACAAGTAACAGTTGCAATCGTGGTTGGGAGTATGGGAGAGGGATGGTGTAGGGCCTTGTCCAGAGAGAGCAGAAAATATTGGTTGGGTAACCTAATGAGGTGTGGGCAGCCAGAATGCATCTTTCTAGAAGAAGAGGCCCAAGATCATGAAACATCCGTATTGAAATTGGGAAGTGAAGGCGAAATGAGAAGTTTTCCAAGGGAGGAGGAAGAAGAGTGTAGAAGACAAAATACACAGATCTGAGTGCGGTTCTCCTGGGGCTATTTAGACAATCTAATAGACATCCTGCGCAGACAGAAAACCTTCACTGGGGATAGAGAGAAGGTAGAGGTGAGCGGAAACTGGAATAAAATACCTTCCCTAAATCCTAGCAGAAGCAAAGGACAGCTACACTGGGAAGCCTGAGACTGCTGACAGTGTGGATTTAGGAGGCATTTAATTGTTTAAATACTTTAGGATGTGAGAACAGGCTTGTAATAGTTTATAGAACAAAAATAACATCGTGTGCGACCCATGTGACATTGAAGGGCATATTTGTGAAATATTCTAAATCCAGAATAGAATAGGCAGGAAGAGAAGAGAAGAGATGCAAAGGGCTCCTAAAATAAAACTTGCCTCGGGCCTTGTGCACGCAGGATGATCGCTCACATCCACAAGTCAGGGAGACGCTTGTTACTTTTCAGTGGTGACGCCTCTGACATTTGGATTTGATTTCTCAGGATATCCCCTAAACCTGTTGTTTTCAAACCTTGTAATAAACGGTGACCCTTTGGTCAAATAATATACCACTCCTTGGACAGGAACGAATAATCAGGTTGAAAAGAAGCCTGTGGAAATGAACAACGAGTCCAGGCTCCCATACCCTGCCAACATTCCATCTTGGGCTCTTAGTAGAAACACAAGGCTTTGGAATATACACTCACAGTCCAAATTCTTCTCTCTATTGGTCCCCTTCCCAAATACTTAGTGACTTACATTTGCACAGACTTCATGGACTGCCTTTCTCACTGATATCGTGGAAGTTTAAATTCAGTTTTGACTCCAAATGATATTTCATATTATATATATAAATGAAATATATATAATGGACATAAGAATATGTATATATTATAAATTTCATATATATATCCACATTATATATCTCATGTATATATATACACATATATATGTGAATGGTTGAACCACTTAGCTTTAGATATAGACAAGCACAAAGATTTATTACATATCAACATCTAAAGTTAACAAAAAGCAATAATAGTACATTTTTTCAACTTTAATTTTGCTTGTTATCAATCACTTGCTAATATAATTCTGTGTTTCTAATTTATTCTGGATCTTTTCAACTCAATGACCTTGCTAGTGAGTGATCAATACTGATCAATAATGCAGCTGGCCTTCATGAAGAGATCCTCTAGAAGAGATTTTAAATAAGCTGCTCAACCTTAACCGGAGTACATAACGGTCACTCCCTAAATGTTTGTTGAAAGATCAACTGAATGAATGAGTTTAGGCTTTTGTTTTTCTTTTTTAAAATTATTTCATCACACAAGCCATGATAGGGTCTGAGTTAGAGAGAAGATTGCTGTGGACCTGGAATCAGAAGGCCTGGGTTGAGTGCCAACTCCAGACAATTCCTTGTTTGATGCTAAGCCCCATTTTCATTTTTTGTAAAGGTGGAGTAGCAAGTAACTCCTTGAAACGATGAACTGCTTGCTATAAATATGTCAATGACTGGCTTCAGTAACGTCTGCACTCCTTTCAAGCCCTAAAGCACATTTCCCCAGGAACTCCAAGGAGAGCAGCAGACTTTTTTGGACTTTTTTCTTTCTATTTAGTATTTTCTTTGTCCATAATTATTCTATCTGAAGATAGTAGGAATGATTTTATCTCCTGATATTCTCTCCAGCCAGGAATGTTTGTCTTAGTTTAAGGCAGCCCTCTAACCCCTACTTCTAATGAATATTTCATTAACATTGAAAGGATTTAATTAAGTATCTCTGCTTTCTAACAAAATTACACTTTTACTTACCTTGTAACTCCCAGCAAAAAGTATTTTTTTAAGCTAGACTAACTTTTAAAAATTCAGTCTGTGCTGTGGACAAAATGTTTGTGTCCCTCCCTCCCCCCAAATTCTTATGCTAAATCCTAACTCCCAATATGGTGATATTAGGAGGTGGGGCCTTTGGGAGGTGACTAGGTCATGAGGGTGGAGTCATCATGGATGGGATTAGAGCCCTTATACAAGAGGATCCAGAGAGTTCCCCTGCCCTTTCTAACATGTGAGAACACAGTGAGGAGCAGGCTGTTTGTGAACCAGAAACTGGGCTCTCACCAGACACAGAAATCTGTTAGAGCCTAAATCTTAGATTTTCCAGCCTCTAGAACGGAGAAATATATTTCTGCTGTTTATAAGCCACCCAGTCTATACTATTGTCATAGCAGCTGGGATAAACAAAGACAGTCTCTAATTGACTGCTTGACTTAGGAATATCAGTTGGCCTCCCTGATGATAGGTTGTATACCTGACCTTTTGCACTCAGAACAATAAGAGATAATTCCTCTCAAAGTGCTATAAAAGTGAACAGCAACATATAGTGCATACACTATACTATCGAGATGCATTTCATATATCGTACCTGCAATAGAGGATTGAGAAACCAACTGCAGAATATAACACAGCAGGGTTTAATTAAATGTTAATTAAAATTAACATTGTTTTCTTTTCTTTTTAAAAAGTATTCTTTACCATATAGCTATGCCCAGATTATACTTAAACAGAAGGCTGATCACCTAGGCTTTTCTGATTCATTTAGAGAGAAGTATCATTTGCTGAGTTCCTAGTATATACCATATGTGTTTATTTAAACTTTATTACTGCGTCAGGAAGTAGGTATTACCTTTTCCATTTGATAAACCTAGATTCTAAGGCTCAGTCAACTTAATAACCTACTCACAGTTATGCAACACAAAAGCAGTATGGTGGGATTTCAATCCAGATGTGAAAGATCTAAGTCACAAACTCTCTCTCTAAAGCCATTTAGTTTCCCAAGAGATAAGAAGATGATTTTAAAAGATATGGAATTTTACATTTTGATATACAGCGTATTTATATATAGATTAGATTTAGCTCTAATATGCAACACTAGATTTAGAATAAATGTCAGATATAATAGGATACAACATTTAACCCAAATCAGAAAATTAGCAAGTCATCAAATGTATATTTTGCAAGTGCCCCTTGCATGGCTGGTAAACACTAGTTACTTGATTTACAACTGTAACCAAGACACAATCTGCCTGTAACAACCTTGGCAGTGGTCACCCAGGCTTAAATATTCCCAGCACTCAAGTCCAAGTATCTGCCAGCAAAACTATGTAGATGAAAGTTGGACATTATATCTCTAAAAACTTATTTAACTCAAAACCAGTAAAAATAATACATAAAGCTGACATTGATTCTTGCTTCTAGTTTGTCCTGAAAAATAGGACAGGATGCTCTTTAATTCATTATATTTTCAGAATTTGATGACCCATGCTCCCTTTTTTGGAAAATGAAAGAAGACTTCAGAATGAGAGGTAAACCACACGTCTGTGACAGTCTCTTCCATCTCATCCTTCCATCCAATTTAGGCAACTGGGGGCTAACATTTGATACAGAAAATAAGCAGAATAGCTAGTCACCCAAGCAAATCACTGAATCACTCCAGGCTTTGATTTCTCCAGCTAAAAATGTGAATCTTGTATACTGTGCCCCTCATTAAAATACTAATTCACCCTTCGCATCAGCCCATGCCCTGCTCTGGTAGCAATGACATCGATACTGGTACACACGTCTTCTCACCCAAAACCAATGGGGATACAAAGCTGTGAAATTTCAAGACAGATGCCTATTTCACAATTGTTCCTATAAATGTAGGCATAATTATATGGATGTTGAGCTTGAAATGAGGATAATATCTGAATATTACTTTGCAGAAAACTTAGACTAGATACATAGATGATAGATACATAGGTAGGTAGGTAGATAGATAAATAGATGGATAGATAGTAAATATATGGATAGATAGATAGATAACCTGAAATTGTAACAGAGCATATAACTATATTTTAATTACCTTGAAAGATTTCATGGATTTTGATACATGTAATTGATATACATGAACATTCAGCCTGGAAAGGGATCTAGCGCCCTCTCGTGGAAAGCTGCTGTTGCCCATGGAAATTATCCTCAGGATGGCTGGGAATTAATGCTGCAGAAATGCTCTCAGTAACAGTATAATGAAATACCAGCTAGCTTTCAGTAATAACAAAATAAGAAGGCACAGGGTTAGAATATGATGCTTCTGATACAGCCTCATTAGCAGAAAAACAAATTCACCACTACCATATTTTAGTGAGTACTTGCCATGTGCCAGAAACTTTGTATAAATGTTTTTGTTTGTTCTTGGAAAAACATTTCAAAGCTGGGCTTATTTTCCCTAATACTCACATTAGGAAACTTAGGCATCTAGAGGTTAGGAAATACGTACAAACAAATGAAAAGAATATTGGTAGAAGTATATATGTTTAACTTCTGGCTGCAGTTTGATGCACCTGTCCAGTTCCTCGAGGACCAGGCTGGCAGGACAGCAACTTATGCACTTACGTTTAATAAGGACAGATCTAGAAATCTGACTGGGGTGAACTTGACTCCAGCTCCTAATTAAGAATTAGTCACTCCTTTGCTTATTTACTAGCATGTGTTTATCTGTTCTTTACACATTATAGGTTAATTGTTGACTTTATCCTTCATTTTGCATTCTGATTTTCTTAGTGATATTATTTCATGTTTGCTTATCTTGTGGACCCTGTCCTGGAGGAAATACATCCTTTTTTTTTTTTTTTTTTTTTGGTCCTGGCAGATGTATTAAACTTTAGCCAGAAAACAAACATATTCATATCTACCAACATCCTTTTATCTGCATTTATATGCTACCCCTTAATTTACTGTACACGGGCATTAAAAACTACCTTCTGGAAGGGAGGGAATACGGGGATATGTGTATAAAAACAGATGATTGAACCTGGTGTACCCCCAAAAAAATAAAAAACTAAAAAAATAAAAAAAAAACTACCTTCTGTATTTTATTGACAATAGATGGCATTGATTATAAGATGTACCATTATTTTACGAGTTGCCGAGAAACATATATGGCCAATTAAATTATAATGCTTTCTTATCATCAACTCTAAGGTGTAATTCAATTTCAGAAATATTAATTTCTGAATAAAATATATGTACCTTAGAATTGATGAAATGTGGTCTGTGTTATATAGCTCTCGTAGCATGCTATATCGACTACGTGTTCTTTGTGTGGATGTAATTTACGCACACAACTCACTACTCATCTACCTTTCTTATAGCTCCAGTTCCAGCATGCACGCACAGGCTGGCTGGCCCTGTATTTGATCACATGGACTCTGGAACCACCCTGTCTGGGTTCAAGATGCACCTCCTACTACTTATTCGCTATATGACCTTGGGAAAATTTCTTAACCTTTGAGTGGATCATATTCCTCTTCTCTAAAACACAGGTAATAAAATCTATCTCATAGGGTTATTGTGAGGATGAAATGAGTGAAAATGTGCCTTGTACATATTACGTGCTTCAAATGTATTTACTGCTGATATAGCTGTTATAATGATTACAGAGTACACGAAGATGTGAGCTATACTGCACTCCTGATGCAAATCTTTACAACGCCCAGGGCACTCCATTTAAACTTCAGGATGCAAACCTTTCCAAGCATGCAGCTGTTCCAGACATCAGGAGTGCATGCACAGACCATCACCATGCCAGTTAGACAACCTGCCACACAAGCCACATCCTTCCAAGTTATATGTCCCCAGAGGACATACACAGCTATGCACAGAGAACCTGCTGTTTCTTAAGTATATCCACTTTCCATAAATTTACAATTAATATTAATCCTGATCTTGAAAATAAGCTGTGAACCAAAGCAAATCGCCTTAAAACCAGATTTTCATTAATGAGGAGATTTGCTGTAAGTTTCTCCCCGCCTACCTTCCTTACTTGGCTTTTGTGAGAAATTGCAAAGCATCCGTCCCTGGTGAGATCCACACCATGACTGCTAATACATGGTTGAGAGTCCTTTTGTACTTAATTAGTGGAGAAATACAAGTAAAGGCAGAACCTCATTCACCTCCCTCATTCATTTCCCCTCTGATCACTTACTGTGACAATGAACACTGATACAGTCCCTACACACAGTCCTGTGTCTAACAAGTATAACAGCTCAAGGCCCAGGCAATCTTTAAACTTCCACCCATCCTCATGTACACCTGGAACATCAACATGTACGTATGCTCACCCCAAGCATCCATTTAATGTCAAGTGCATTTAGAGAGTCCCCAACATGCCCTTTCCTCCATCCTATACCTCTTCTCCCCTATTCATTCTCCTTGCTCATACTTGCTTGAGCTATGTTTCTCAGAGAGGTGGATACATGTACCCACGGTTCTAGCAAGAATCTCCTTTTCCTTTTTTCTATAGGTGCTGCAGTTCTTTTAGATATCAGGCAAAAATAATGTATCTAGTGCCCTGTTTCCAAATACATCTGAGGTGGGCCAAGGGAATTTGATTATGGAGGAAAAAGCAAAGTCACTTATCAGGAACACATAAAAGTAAAGGCATACTTTCATTTGTTCCTCCTGTTCATCTCTTCTCTATTTACTATTCTTAAATAAAAAGAGAAGAGGGAAAGGCAGCATGGCATAGCAGAGTCAAGTAATATATCTATCTTGTGTAATCTGACCCCGTATCTTTTCATAAGAAATAGGTAACAAGTGTAAATCATGAATCATGGAACTGTCTAACTATAAGTCTCTGTCCTAGCCCAACTGATAACTTAACTTTGATCCTTCTTCATAAGGTGATGACAATACACATGGCCACAGACATTGGTATGTAAGACCTCCCCACTTGAGTCATCATAATAGCTTATTAATCACAGTAAAATGGGGAATTAAAGCCTCTGCCAGTCACTGATATCTATCAAGGGAGACCGAGACCCTCTGCTTTGTCAGGAGTGTTTTGAGCTCTATCCACTTCTAATTTTCCTTTTGAAATTTTAATTCATCTTTTCCTTTATATTTAGGATCTTTTCCCCTGAGTTTCCCCAGCTCTCAATCCAGACAGCATGCTACATGCTCTGGATTCTACTAAATCATCTGTGATCTCAGTTTTCAAACATCTTATGGCTTAAGCAAGCAAGCATTAGACAAACACGAGGTGCAAAGACATGATTTTAGTCCTAATTAATATAAGAAAGAGTGCGCATTTTCTATTGGTCTTTGTTTTTCCCATTTATTTCTCCTTTTTCTGCCCTTGAAATTTTTCTTACTCACGTTGTGTTGAAAATGTCAAATTCTAGGCATTTCAATATGGACTTAAGGCAAGGAGCTCTGAGGACTGTGTCCCTGGTTTTGGTTTATCATATAGAAGACTCGGGACCTTGTATTTGAAGGGCCACTGAGGCAAGGATCTCCTTGTCCGGAGTCCCTAACATCTATCAGTGTTTTGCATGTGGTTCTAATGGGTCAGAATTATGTTAGGGAAACTCTGGAGCACGGGGCTCAAGAACATCTACCCAGAGGATGGAGGGCAACACTGAAAACCACTTTTATGGGATTTGCAGAGAAGAAAATTGTTCATGTATTCGTTTTGAACAAGGTAACAATTATTTAACAAGTAGTTGCTACGTGCCACCTCTGGGCTAGATGTGTGGGATACATACCTTCACCATCACTGTCAGAGTTTTTGAGTATTTACTATGTACCAGACACTGTTCTTTATATAAACAGTAAATAAAACACAGTTCCCATACCCAAGGAATCATTTTCCTCCTTCTCATGCTTAGGAATTTCCCTCCCAGGCACTTTGAGATTGAAGAAATCTCTGGGTTTTACCACTTATTGTCTGTCTCTAGTTGGAATGAGAGCAGAATTTACTTGGGATCTTCCATCCTTGTAGTTAGTCGTACAACTGGCAACCCATTTTGTGTGTTTAATTTCTTTCCTTTTATTAAATTTCAAACTTTTCAAGGTGGGCTACTAGAGGTAGAAAAGGCATGGAGGAGACCAGCAGGATCCTGAGACACTGACCAGATTGCCTTCTGTTAGTCACAGCTCATGCCACCTGCATTGGACCGGGTAACTATAACCAAACAGAATGACACAGCACACACACATCTGGAGGTAGAGATTTCCAGGAAGGCTTTTACTTCTTTCTTTCAAAACAACCAAACCAAATCAAACCAAACCAAAAACCTGAATGGAGAGAACAATCCTGTCCTGATTATTTATTTTGAGAAAAAAAAAATGGGTGAACCATAGACCATTACATATAACTCAAAAGCAACCAAATGTAAAGTAGTTCAGAAGGGAGTTACTCTGGTATTTACCACCCTTTCCTGCAACAGATCATTTCTTTCTGAAAATTAATGTCTGAAAAAAACTAACAAACAAAAAAAACGATAGACACAATTCTGCAGGCAGAGCAGGAGGCTGGTGAGATGTGAATAAAGAATACCGAGCAGCTCAGCAGGACCATTATCTATTTGTTTATTAAGTTTTCCAGTATAGTAGATTGATCTGGAAATAACAGAACATTTATGAAGCATGAAGCGTCGCCTAAGCTTTCAATTAAAATGAAATAAAACAAAATGCTGGATACGTGTTCATTGTAGGAAATCTCATTAGGGCATTGGTCATCACAGTCAGGCATGGCCTCATCGCCTGTCCTGTTCCTGCAGCTCACTGGCCACTGGCTCAGATCAGACACCAGTGTGACTGATGCAGCCTTCGCCAATATGGGCTTTGTTCTCCAGGGTGTAACATATCACAGCGATCTTTTAAGAGAAAGGCCAGCACTGTGACCCTACTTTATAGATGAAGAAAAGATGAAGTACATCAACTGGCTTACCACAGGATCCACTGTAAAAATTAGGAATAGCACATCAGGTTCAGGAAACAATGCTAACTCCCTGAAACACTTAGCATCTCTGTTTTTGTGTTTCTGTGGGTGTCTTTTTTTTTTTTTTTTTTTTTTGCCAGGGGCTTGAATTCAGAGAGGAAAGTGAAGAAAAGAAGAGAGCATTAAATGAAGAAGAGAAGGAGAGTGCAAGACAGGGAATGGGACAGACCAGTGACATGTGCTGATAGCTGGATGCCAGGGAATACTGAGCATGGCGCAGTGTGGGCGCTGGGAGCTAGTATGGGAGCTGTGATGCTGTGATTTATAATAAGAATATATATTTGGTTTTCATCCCTGTTTCTGGCACAGAGCTCCTAAAACCCTTGGAATTTTCTAATTGATAAGAGCAATAAAGATTTCTTGTTATTCATAACAAGCCCCTCTCAACCATACCTTAGTTGATGTTACTGAGGTGACTTTCAGGTAGCCCCTAAATGTGGGGGCTGTTTGCCAGGGGAACCAACCAGGTGATTAGAGATTTGGAACTTTCAGCCCCACCCCTGATCTCTGGGAAAGGAAGGGGGCTGGAAATGGAGTTCATTCACCAATGACCAAAGATTTAATCAATCAAGCCTACATAATAAAGCCTCCATAAAGCCCCCAAAGAAGGGATCTGGAGAGCTTCTGGGTGGGTGAACATGTGGAAATTTAGGGAGAGGGCATGGAAGCTCCTTGCATCTTCCCACACACCTTTCCTTATTCTCCTCCACCTGGCTGTTGCTGAGTTACATCCTTTTATAATAAAGAGGAACCTAATCAGAAACCATGCTTTCCTCAATTATATGAGCTGCTCTAGCAAATTAATCAAACTTGAGGCGGGGTCATGGGATCCTTGGACCTATAGCTGGTGGGTTCAGAAACAGATAATAACGTGGACTTGTGGTTGGCACCTGAAGTGGGGGTAAGGGAGTAGTCTTTTAGGACTGAAGCCTTAACCTGTGGGATCTCACACTCTCTCTGAGAACACAGGGTCAGAGTTGAGTTGAATTGCAGGCATACTCAGCTGGTGTGGTGGAGTTGTTTGATGTGTGGAAAACCTACAGTCCGGTGTCAGAAGTGAAGTTGTGTTGTACGATAGAAAAGTGTGAGAGAGGGAAGGGCCACACAGGAGAGGAGCTGACTCTTCTCTCAAGAGCCAGACAAAGGGAAGAGCTGCAGGGTCAGTTTAGTTTTCAAGGTCCAGGAAAAGGTAAAAATAAATAAATATATGAATGATTGAATGAGTCTACATTAGAATACTCTACCAGCAATCAGGACCAGAAACAGCAACCAAAGCCAGTATGATGGTAGCTCTTTCTGTTCTTTGTTTTAACGATTTTTGTTTGTTTATTTGCTTGCTCTTGGACTAGTAAAATCTCACTAAGCTAAGGATCAGGGCTGCTCAACTTTGGAGTCTGTTCACTGTTGTCTGTCTTAAAAGCACTTCTACTCTTCCCAGTCCTCTGGAAACATGAACTTCACTGAAGTCATATGTAGGCAGAATTCCCATTACATTGGGAGAAATTCCAATTGTGGACAGTTTTTACCATCTCCCTGAAAGCCTTAGGACACCCACAGCTAGTAGAAAAATTACTATGAATAGTGCATATTTATAACCTGAAATGGCTCCAAAAGAAAGGCAGGGCCAGGTACAGAATAAAGCCTCATATGTCTCATTTTCTATTTTTCCTAGTGTTAGGGTAAGATTTCTCCTCTTTTCTAAAGAAAACAATGGCTCAGTAGTGAAGTTTTAAAAATAATGAACCATTAATCCACGAAGCCAAAATAGAACTCCTTCTCCTCCTCCTGAACTTCACTCTTCTCGTCTTGTTCATGAACCACAGTGGAGTTTAGTTGGAAGCGCACTGGGTTAGGGGACAACTAGACGTGAAGCAACTGTGTTTTAGTCCTGGCTCAGCCAGGGGGTAGCTGTGTGATCCCGGGCCAGTCAGTGAGCTTGGAGTAGGACTTTGTGTTATATCAAGGTCTTGCCATCTCCAGAAGAACATGCTGTGCAAGCAGGCAGCTCTGGTACCTGGTTTAGACTCTACCACTTCCAAAAGGTTGAACTTGGGCAAGTTGCTTAACCAGTTCTCCCTCCATTTTCTCAAGTGCACAGACCTCACAGGGGTTGGTGAGGATTCAGTGTGATAAGGCTTTCAAAGAGCTTACAATAGCACCTGGCACATAGTAAGCGCTCATTGACTTTTGTCTATTATGACGATGATGCTTAATCATCTCCAATAGTAGTAATTTCCTGTGTGCCTGGTGTGTGTCTTTAGCCAGACACTTTACTAACTCATGGATTGGGTAAGTTATGATTTGGAACAATCATCACTGAAGGCAGGTTTAGGAAGGAGAATTTGGCTGATTGCTGTTATGTTATTATTTTTTTTTCTTTTATGACCCATAACCAGTACTTACTGGAACAATATGTATTCACAAATTGCCATCCCAGAGAGCTGGAAGGGACGTTGCTATTTAAAGGTTGCTCAGAGTGTCTAGATTGCCATTTTGTGGTTACTACAAAGAAATAAACTGTCAGAGAAGGGTCAATATAGCTAGTGTGGTCTGCTTTGGTGTGTCAGACCTGTTCCAGGTATTTGGGGTAGATGGGGCCAAATAACAAACAAACAAACAAATAAATAAATGAAAAGCTAAGATATTTTAATCCTAGAAGTACTTTAGATTCATTCAAGCATCTAAGGCACCCACAATATGAAATAATGAGGTCTACTAAAACAGTATATACCTATGCACATGATATTATTGAACTAAGTATAATCATACATATTCTAGGACAGAGAGTTTCAGTGAAGTATGAATTTTAAAGGAATCTTTATGCTTAATAGAGATTTGTGCACAGGTGCTTGAGGGAAGCGTGGAATTTGCAGAGTATATAGAAAGGATGGAGAATCATCAGAGAAAAAAAGGAATTCTAAAAATGAACATTCCAGAGGCAGAATTTGCAGTACATATATATGTGTGTGTGTGTGTATATATATATATATATATAATGAGGTGCAATGGAGAAGGTCTTTACTACCTAAAGGGCAGGGAGGCATAACATCTGTTAGGTAAGAGGTACACATGGGTTCCACATTTCAGATTTTTGATTTTAATCCATAAGGTATTAATGAGACATTATTGAATTTTGCACAAGGAACAAAATATACTGAAATAAGTGAAGAATCCAATTGAACCATGCAAAACTACTGATGTTTAACCATTTTTGCCCAACTGAAATGGTAATTTCCTGTGGTTCTGTCTAATAGCCTAAAATCAATCTGCCAGTTGAATGAGGCAGGGAGATTAACTTGGAGGCTAAATATATAGAGGTACAACCTCATGGGCTTTGATAAAAGTGGATATTTGGGACAAGGGGAGAAGATTGAATTTTACTGACATTTTTTTGCTTGAGCTTTCTTAATGTCTACTTTCTTTCTATTTCTTTTTTTGGTCTTACTCTTGGGAAAGCAAAGCATTCACTTTCTCCCATCCTTTTGGATCCAATTATGATGATTCTGATCTCTTAGCTGTTTAACCTGTAGACCCTCTACCGAACACTGTGAGGCCCCTTCTTAGCGGAGCATCTGAGATGAGCTTAGTTTCCTAGGCTAGGACTGCTATGTTGGATTTAATAGGTGACCCGAAAAATGCATGGATAAGCACAGCTACTCAGAACAAACTTTCAGTCTCATTATCAAAGCTCTTTGTTGGATTCGGAAAAACACTGTAGGTCTAAGGAAAGCAAAACTTCTAGTGATACCCTTAGATTTAAACATTTTAGAAATAAAAAAACACTGGTTCTTATCTAAGAAGGTTTATGAGGCTTCATCCTTGGAATTGTCAAACTTAGAACTTCTGTAAGGATTACGTATAATTAATAAAATAAGGATATATAGCCACTCAAATGCTTTTAGCTTTGAGAAATGATTTGGGGTATAGGGAAAACTTAAATTCTTTGAATCATACTTTTAATTCTGTGCTATAGATATATAATATACAGCATGACAAAATGAGGTCACCAACTGATGTACATGCAGTCAAGTAAAACAATGTTATACTCAAAATAATACCATCCAAGTTTGTAGAATTGGGATGGCAGAATATTTATAAATTGTATTTCTTTTTTTACTTTTTAGTTACATCAATTGTATTTAATGCCAAAGATTTGTATCTGTGGTAATCTGCTTGATCACTCTTTTCCTCTGGCCTAACTATAGAACTGACTTCCTTGCCTCCTACAGAAAATGTGGATTTCCTGTCTTCGCTCTGGTCAGTAACTCTGAAGACAGCACAATACAACAAATACCTGTGCTAACCCATTTGCTAAACAGGTAGATGAGGAAAAAAGGGGCATCCCTCCGTGTGAGTGTGTGTGTGTGTTTGTGTATATGCGTGTATCCACGCTTTCTCTTTACCTACTCATTGTAACGTCTCTTCCCTCTCTCTCCCTCCCTCCCTCTCTCTCCTCTTAATTTACAGAAAAGAGAGAGGGAATAAATGAAAAATGGAGGACATTCTCTTTCTAATAATATAGGATCATCCATTAGACCTATAAGCTCAAAGGGAGTTTCACAGCTCTGCCTGGTCCTGATGTTGTGTTTGGGAGGGTATGTGCCAACCTCCCTCTCTTTTGCTGACCTATTAAGCGCTGAGTGGTCCTTCATGGGCTGAGTGAAATGGATTTAAACCTTGGCCCAGAGCTGCTCAGCAGTTTGGAAATGTGGGCAGTTGCATTCATAGCCGGAAGCACACTAACAATACAACTGCACTCTTTGCTTCCTATCTCCCTCACCCATCTGAGCGTCAGACTATTGTTTGCTAAATGGTTCATGTTCATTCATTTTGTGTCACCCGCTTGACTCCGAACTCCTAGAAGTCAGAGCCCCGCCAGCCACTTTGTATCCTTCACAGTGTGTTGGGCAGATTCAATAAACGTTGAAGTTCCTCAGTGGTGGAATAATAGAGAAAGAAAAAATGATGAGGAAGATACAAGAAACTGGAGGCAAAGTGGTGACATAAGATAGAGGCAGGTTCCAGAATGCACCCAGAAAGAAGAAAGACACAACAGCACCCCTGCGGTCGGGGGCCAATGTAGAAGGGTATTTAGTTAGAGATGTTTTCCTTTAGTACTTCCTCCTTTTGGTTCCCTATTTACCTCCTTGTCCTCCTCCCTTTCTCTTTCTCTATGTATAGGGCCCAAAGAGAGCCATGCAACAGGAGTGGACAAGAGCTCAACAGGGTGGCCACCCTGCAGATTCCAGGTGCGGAGAAGCCTGGGCAACAGTAGGCTCTCTTAACAACCAACAGGGATGGTGCCTGCAATCCTGATGGAGGCTAGAGGGCAGCAGTGCCGCACAGCACTCAAACCCCCACTCACGGCCAGCCCACTGATCTCCACCTGTGGCTGACTTCATACACCTCTCTCTGCTGTGTTACCTTCTCTAGTATTTTGCCCTTCTCTGTGGGACCCTTGAGGATGGGGAAAAGAGTTAAGAACTGCATCCTGAGTTATTCAAGCACAGTTTAGTAAGCTCTTTTTCCCAACCCCAGGAAATGATGCCCTTTTTGCTTCCAGCACTTTTAAAATCATTGTTCACTGAAAGGAAACAACCTTTCTCCCCTCAACCCTTTCCAGAGGGAAACATCAAGCCCAGGTCTATGCAGTATCCCGCTGTGTGACAGTCAGCTTTGTTGAGAACTCTGTGGTCTGTGCACGTTACGAAGAGCAAATAAGAGCGTGACAAATGCTGAGGCTAAGGCAGGACCACTCAGCAGAGACATTCCACATCAATTTGACTTCCCCTCCCTTTTCTTCAAACTCCCCTTTCTGTTCTTATTCCTCTTTCACCTGGCTGTGGCATTCTGGGCCCCTTTTCTTTCTTTTTGTATTTCCTTTCCTTTATTTTCTGGAATTCAACACTTGTCCATTCTTTCTATTTTGTTGCAATTCCATCCCTTTCCTTCCACCTCTGTGATGGCTTTGTCTCCTTTCCTGCAGATTTATGCAGCGTGTCTTCATAAGCTCACTGTTCCATTCAGGAAAATAGTACCAGGAGCCAGGACAGGTGGGAAAGGGTCTTTATCTTATCGTGTAACTAGGTTAAGAGATAGCCATTGTTGTGGGGATGATGCTTTTCTTAGTCCTGAATAGCGCTCTAACAGCTCCATTACCTCTGCAAGCAGAGAGATGCTGTTTGCTTTCGAAGCAGCAGGGCCTGGCTAAAAGCCTACCAATCCAATAAAAGTCTCAATTGTGCTGGCCCTCTCCACGTCTCCTCCCACCCCATGCTTGTGAGGTTCCTAAGTTAATGTTATTCATCAGAATAATACTCCTCCCAGTCAGCTTTGATTGTGGTGTCCGGCTAGTGACAGGGGGAGTGAAGTGATTTGAGGGTGGCCTTTCTCCCATGTGATGCATTCTCACAAGAGAGACCTGGGCTGAGGAAGAGGCGTAAAGGAGAGACAGATAAGGCAGTCTTTCCTTTATAAGACGTATTTGTATGCCTTATAAAGACATATTTACCTTTCCATATTACTTTGAATTCTACCGCAGCTCAGAAGCTAAGAGGCACATTGCTCTTCTGTGAAGAGACACACTGGGCGTTCAGATACCTCCAAACACATTAACTTATTTTCCCTTTTTCTGGCTCTCCCTGTGTCTGTTCCTGCCATTCTAACTGCCCCCTGTCTCTTTCCTTCTTTTTCTTTTCCCTCTCTCCTAATTGTTGTCCTAGCAAATGGTGAAAGAGCTTATGTGGATGAACTAAAAATGGCCCAATCCTTAACCCTTTCATGCCAAGCCTGTTAAATTCTTGATTAGCAGAGAGAGAAAGACTCGTTTCTTACAGATTTGACTGGAAATACCATCCTGATGCTGCTGTGGGGTCTGTCTGCAGTGGCCTGAGGACAGTCCTATAAAAGACGCTGTGGGGAGCTACACCAATTATCTTAGTTCAAGCTACTGTAACCAAGTATCACCGGCTGGCTGGCTTATAAATGATAGAAAGTGATTTCTCACAGTTCTGGAGGCTAGAGGTCCAAGATTAGGGTGCCAGCATGGTCGGATGAGGGCCCTTTTATGGGGTGCAGACTTCTCGCTGTGTCCTCACATGGCTAAAGGGGCTAGGGATCTCTGTAGGGTCTATTTTATAAGAACACTAATCCCATTCATGAGGGCCCCACCCTTATGACCTACACGCCTCCCAAATATACCGTCACACTGGGCATGAAGATTTCAACACATGAATCGGGGTGGTGGGGGGGAAGCAAAAACATTCAGACTTCAGCACTGATGAACGCAAGCAGTGATGGAAAATCCTTTATTCTCCATAAGAGTGAGACTGGCTTGGAATTATGGTTGGACAATAAAAGGTTGGCAGCACAAGGGAAAACAATGGAGAGAGATGAGATAGAAGGCTGTTGCTGACATAAATGATTCTAGAGAAAGGAGACGTAAACGAGCAGGAGAGGAGAGGAAGAATAGGTGACTTCTAAACAAGGGCAGCCGCCGGTGATCTCAGTGGGGTCCTCTGATCTGGCACTTCCGCCCTGGGCAGCCCATCCTCACCGGCCTATTCACGCTCACATAACTTCTATAAGCCAATCCCCTCTTGCGGGGAATGTTGTCACTATTTCCCTTGGGAGTTGTCTAATTCTGAAGTCCTTCCTCATTAGCTTTCTCTGCTTAGCTTTGGAGGGTGACCCATTCTTATCAGGGAGCATGCATCTGTCCCTTGTGGTTCATCCTCCCCAGCAAGCCCTCGATTTCATCCCTGATCCAGGCATCACTCATGTCCTACCGGTAATGCTGAGATGGCCACTGACATCAGCTTCCTTTGCCAAGGACACATGCAACAGCTGTGGCAAATGCACACAGAAAGCTGCTTCACAAATGTGATGGAAACTTCATTTTCCGCAGATCCCTGGACCCTCACCACCTGACTAAACCTAAGGCCCCGACGGCCTCCATTTCTCCCACATTCTCAATCTTCATGGAGACACAGGGCACAGGTGTCTCCATGAAGGATTTTCTCTTGGATCCTTCATTATCTTCCATCATTACATCTTCCCTCACCCTCGACATCTTCCCTGGCCTCTCTATGCATGGCCAGCAGCCGAGGCAGAGAGTGGAGATGCCGCTAGCCTCCTGGGGGGCAGATGGCCATGCCATGCTGGAGGCAGGACAGGAGTGGGAGCCTCCACGGGGCCCATTAGGATTCGTGGGAGGACAGCAGGACTATTAGTTCTGGAAATGCGGGTTTCTCCATTAGCAGAGAGGTGCAGACCACAGAAGAGGAGAGAGTGAAGCAGAAACAAAGTTTTCATGTGTAATATTTTTCACTCAGATCTGGCCAACGATCCTAACCCTGAACACTTCTCTCCCTTCTCTCTTCCCTCCTGATTTCTTTATTTTCTACCCCTACTTACTCTCAGTGTCCATTTTACCAAGCAGACGAGTGCATCTAAACCATCAACCCTAAAAACCCAAAAGAGTGGCTCTCATGATCTCTTTTATCACTCTCCTTCTTTTTTCCTCTCTAAATAAAAAGCTAGATGGTTTCATACTTGGTAGGAACTGATCGACTTATTCTACGTAAACAAGAAAACAATCGTCAAATATTTAAATTGATTATGTATGTGGAAGTAGGTGAAGAACTTCACACTTGTTGGATACCAAAGAAGGCAGCTACTGAAAACTGCAACAGTAACAACACCAGGATAATTATATATTAAGATTGTGAGGAAACCAGAAACCATCGTGAGCTAGTGCAAAAGATTACTCCGTGTTTGTTTCTTTCCGCACTCTCCTTGATCCGATCTCTAGATTTATCTAGACAATTTGACTTTAAGGAGAGAGCCAAGAATTTAGTCATACTTTAGTTCAAATCCTGATTCTGCCACTTATAAGGTCAATCATTTTAGATAAATAAATACCTCTTAGAATTTGGTTCCTCTTTTACAAAATGAGGATGGTCATAGTATCCTTATAAGGATGGTTTATAGAAGTAGTAATTTAAGGATTGTTTCTTATGATCTCCTGTATTTCCCACTAAAATATTTCCAATGGAATATGTAAGTAAAAATGATGACATGCATATTCAAATGTGAGTATTTTGTGTTAATCTATCCTGGAAGAAGCTTCCTTTTTCTCCATAGATGCCTTGACCCATTCGAATTTACTCTTACTACTGGTGATAGACGGATCCCCTTGTACTCAAGGAAACTGGTTTCAGGCCTTTGACCAAAAATTAAAAAAAAGGTTTCTATGGCGAGTGCTTATCCTGAGAGTCTTCCTTCTGGAAACTTCCTTAATAATTTCGTTCTCGTCATTTCCTTTAATGAAAATTAACTCAGCCAATCAGACTTTCCATTTGCTCCAAAACCTACCTCCATCCATTTCTGTTTGCTGTTCCTAACCTGTGCTGTTGTCCAAGGAAGCACTTGGAAACAATAAATCTTGACACAGTTTGCACTTCAAATATTGATAAAAACTGAGCCACGTAAAGAAAAGATTCTCTCTATTGGGATGAGGGTTTACAGCTGGCCGCATCTTAGGGTAGAGCCTTTCCAGAAAACTGGAGAAAACCCTGGGGCAGTTTCTCAGGGCTGATAGCAGAGTAAATCTTGATGTATGGCATGTTACTGTATAGACCGGGATATTTGGGAACATCATTATATATTTGTTAAATTAGTTGTTTATTGTTTTGTTGACATTAGGTAAATACCGTATTCTCTTTTGAAAGAAAAATGGTTTGGGTCATTACTTTCATTTTGGGTATTCAACAAAGACAGCCCACAGAGTCCAGCTAGAATTTCATTTTATGGCAACTGGAAACTGGAGAAAAAGCTAGTAAGAAACTTTTCATTCACAAACCTGTGCTGCTGTCCAAGGAAGCACTTGGAAACAATAAATCTTGGGTCAGTTTATGATCTTACTGCTGAAACTGAAACTAAGCTAACCCTCCATAACTGTGTATGTATAATTCTTATTAAGCAGAGGGTATCATGTTCTATAAGATATGTTAAAAACATTGGATCTGTATGGATAAAATAAAACTCTAAAAGTTTAGGGAACAGATCTCACTTGAAAGATCATAAGGAAATCTCTACAATTCTGGGGGAGAAAAACAACTAAAGAAAACAATAGAGCCTGAAATAGGTTACAGAAAGTGCTTCTAGGAGGTAATTTCAAAGCTTCAGCAAAACACAAGTATGGAAAAAGAAGTCCAGGAGCGTGTTGAGACGCAGAGGCTGAAAAAGTGAAACATTGTCTGTATTAATAATGGTATTAATTTGTTTTCTACTTGAAAGGGAGTGGGCAGAAAATAGAAAGGTAGGGAAGAGAAGGGAAGGGAGATAAACATAGAAAGTATGAGGTACAAATTGGGAGACTAAATCTCATATTTTCATAAATAGTAAAAGAAATGTTTAGGAACAAATGTGCCTAGTATTTTAAAATGTTTAGGAACAAACGTGCCATGTTCATCTGGGTGTAAATACAATATCTTAACAAGTTAGAAACACACATAACTTGTGTGAGTTGGTTTTTGTTTACTTGCATGTGTATTTTTAATTTGGGGGAAAATAAGAGTAAATTCTAGTTCTGAGCTCCACACGTGGCTTCATACTGTGTGGGACAAAAATAACTGATGCTGGAGTGTGAGCTGGATTATAAACTGAATTAATAGTAGAGGCAGAAGGCTGGAGTGAGATGTGATTGTAAACTTACAAGCTCTCAGGAATTTGTAGGTATTTGGGGAGGGCACTGGACAGTCCATTGAAATGAGGTTTCTAGACAATTATCTATATTTAAATAAACAGAACAACACCAGTTAATATCTGGGGAATAAAGCCATAAAGTTATCAAATGTACAAGAGGGAACTCTTGGTCAATAGGAAACCGTCCATATGCAGATTGATAGTTAAGAAGAAGAAAATAATTCATCCAAGCTTCTTGTGGACTTGTGCTATTCCCTTGGAATTTAAGTTTGGGCATCTTATAGCATCCAGGATGATGTTTAAAATAAGGCAGGATCTATGATAAGTTCTATTATAAAGAACAGAACTGTACTTTATAAGCAGAACAAGTTTTATGTCTCAGTATTCCTTGCTCCTGTGATTCCTTTATGTTTAGTGAAATGTATTGGAAAATGACAGACTATCTGCTGTCAAGCGTAATTAAGGAAAAGGAAATACATTCATACTTGGGCCGGAGCTGTCAGTGTGGAGCTGTGAACCCAGATGAGCTGAAAGCACAGGGAGTGAGGAGAGAGAGAGAGAGAGAGAGAGAGAGAGAGAGAGAGAGAGAGAGAGAGAGAAAGAAAGAAAGAAAGAAAGAAAGAAAGAAAGAAAGAAAGAAAGAAAGAAAGAAAGGAAGGAAGGAAGGAAGGAAGGAAGGAAGGAAGGAAGGAAGGAAGGAAGGAAGAAAGAAAGGAAGGAAGAAAGAAAGGAAGAAAGAAGGAAAGAAAGGAAGAAAGAAAGAAAGAAGGAAAGAAAGAAAGAAGGAAAGAAAGAAAGAAAGGAAGAAAAAGAAAAGCAAGCAAGCATGTGAGAAGGTGGAGAGGCGATAGGAGAAAAGAGAGATCAAGGAGCAGGTAGAGGAAAGGGAAGGGGAGGCTGATGATAATGGAGGAGGAGGAGGAGAAGGAGGAAGAGAATATGGGAATTGGGAGAGAAGAGAGGGAAGTGGAGGAGAGGAAACAAGGAGGGGAGTGGTGAGAAGAGCATTAGCGCCACACAGCTAAACAAACCAGGTTTTCACCCCCCATCCTTAAGTTTCTTCAAATCTTAGAGCAGACCTCCACTCTACCATTTTGCACCATACCTGTGAGATCCAGAGAAGGGACCAAAGTTCAAGTTCTAGATAAGAATGACAAGCAGATTTTTTTTTAAATATCTTTTTCTTTTCCTATTCTATATTTATCCTTGAAATGAAGTAGAACTGTCTTAGATCATCCCAAACTCTTATCCCAGACACAGAACTTATGACGTTCAAAAAATTGCAGAGCATTGTATGGGGTAAATTCTTGTGGCACTTAATTTTCAATTGGTATTTATCTCTGTCAAATAATTAAGTTTGCATCAACTGTTGTGACACTGATTGACACTATACTTAAAATTCTGACTGCTGATAAAACAACTAGACCTATTAATGCTGACATAACAAAAAGTTAAAAATCAAGATGGAATAAAAACTAAACTACTATGAAAACCACTTACAGGAAGAAATGCGTTGAACGATAATATTAAAGTTTAAAGCAATAATGTGGGCGGAAATAAAGGAAGCCGACTAAGGGAGACTTGAGCTGCAGATGTGCGGCTGGCTTTCTCCCACACGTGCACTTTTTCTTTTTTAATATTGATAGGAAAAGATGCAAAATAAAATATATAATGTAATAGATAAATCTGTTGGATTAACTCAAAAGTATAATTAGCAGCTGTTTAGAGCATCAGCAAAGCACAGGACTAGCAAATAATGATGCTGATAATAGTAATAATGGTTTAAGAACCTCTGAGATTTCAATATAAAAGTGACCATGCAGACATCAAAGGAAAAGAAGCCTTTTGTACTTCCTAACATACTTATGGCAGTTTGACCTCTGTTAATATTTTGAGTTGGGATGGGAAAGGGGGTACCATAGTGTTTTCAATATTTACAGTCCTCAAAGGTCTTATTCTGACCCTGACCACTGCATTTATATAAATTTAGTAAAGGCAAATAACACCCTTTTAAAGCCTATGAAAAGACTTTACAATTTCGTAATGTATATTAGTGGTCCCAGTACAGTGCCTGTTTAATCAGAATAAGGATGGCATCCACATTATAATGACAAAGACACACCATGTATTAAGACACATGTGTGGAAGATGATTTGATCTGCCTAAAAATGAAATCTTTGATACATCAAAGTAGTTCATGAATTTCAAGTAGATTCACCATTCAGAGTCTAAAATGTTCTTTCAAATTCCATGTGATTAGAAAATTGTTAGTTTGTTTCTTTTCTCAGAATGTAGATAATGCCACTCCAGTACTCTGCTATCATTTTGGACTTAGCACATCTCCAAATAGTTTTTCTCACCCCCAGGGACCATGAGTCTGAGGTTTCAATAATTGGCCATTAGAGAGCTTCAGATGTGCAGCTCCAAATATTTAGGATGCAGAGGTGTCTATCTACCTTCCATACATCAAATCATTAGCACATTTTAAAATATATGTCATCTCAATTATTAAGACATAATTATACAACTCCCAATATCAAAAATAAAATCAATTCTCTCTTGCAGCAATCATAGAAAAGAAAAAAAATTCTTACATTCAGAAGGCAGAAGGTGCTTGTACTTTCTTACAGCCTGCTCTCTAGTCCTAAAGGCTGGGTTCCATCAGTGAACTTAGAGTTCTCACTGAATCTTCTTTCAAAATTGACAAGCTGAGGTTGTTAAAACTATCTTTACTTTGAACTTCATAGGCTGCCTGCTGGACTTGGGGGAGGCAAGAGTATCTTTATTGATGGCTCTTAGGGAGTTTCTGCTAATTAAGATCTGTTCATCTGAACCAAGAAAGTATCTCCACTCTGTGTAAGAATAAATGTTCTTCCTGATCTCACCTGTCTTTCTATGCATTAGTTAAGGTGAGTAGAAGATGATGGCTGATGGCAACTTATTCTGGGATAATTTTATGCTCCCCCACAAAAGAAACTAGAAATAGAGGAGATATAACATTTAAGTGTTTTACTTTGCTACAGTCTGTTTAGCTCTTTATTTTCATATAGAAATGTGTAATAATTTAAAGATGCGTTATGTTTTGAAATGATGACCTCCTTTTTTCATAAATATAACTTAGACCACAACACATTTTTAAATAGATTGCTAATTCAACCACTGCTTAAACAATTATATCCACCACATTTTTAAAAGAATAAGCTTATACGCAACATTATAATTTAAATACTTTTTTCACTGAAAACTTTAATTCTTATTAAATTCAGGAGACACCTGCATGATACACATACACTTAAGTGCTTTGACATCTACCACTGAGTTATTGAAATATCCATTTCAAAACCCGTCTCACCACAATCAATCAAGTCTTTCAAAAGTGTACAGAGAAAATAAATATCTCAAACTGTCTATTCAAGTGCTCTTAAAGCTTAAAGAGCCTTGGATAGGATTATCATCAAAGAATGAAACAATACATTAAAATTTTAAGAATTGCATTACAGACGACTAATCTTTCCACTTAGAAAACAAATTATATTAATACATATTCACCACAGTTGTGGTGAATACACACACACACCCACACACACACCCACACAGTTCATCCAGGGAACATATAACAATAAGAGAACACCCTAAAGGGATGGTTTGGGACTTATTGTGTTTGATCACTCATTCTCTATAGGCAGCTGAAGTTCCAGACTTGGGGTAAGTAGGTCAGTGATGGAGGGCGTGGCAGGACAAGAAAGATAAGGGATAAAGGAGGCCATAAGTAGTTTCTAGTGCTCCTTCAGCTCTCAAACTCATGCAGTCCTGCCGGTGGGCAAAGGACAGTGATCAGTAGCTTGGACAAAAATGATAGCATCTTCAACGGAGCTACTAACTTGTGACACCTGGTCTTATTTTCAATCTACACTTGTATAACACAAGAGTAACCTAATGGATTTATAGGATGCTTTCCATACTGACACACTTCAAGGCTGAAACTCAGAAGATAAATGTTAGCCCTTCAGGCAATTACTTTAGACAATCCTGAGAAACGGAGAAGATGCTATGAGCACACAGTGGTGACAATGGAGCCACGAATAAGGAATAATTACCTTAATTTTTAGACCCCCATCTTTCCCTATTTTTTTTTTCTCGGTCAGTGGTTTTTCTCCACATTGCCTGCCCTAAAATCAAGAGATCTCTTGTCTGAGGTTTATCCCATTCAAGAGAATGCCTCTCCTAAAGCTGGATTTATGGTCTTGATTCCAAATTTGGGTCTTCCCAAATATTCTCTATCTCAGGGAAAGGAAGCAACATACACGCAATTCAAGCCATAAATCTGGGAGCCAACCTTTTCACTTTCCTTTTCCTAACCTCCAATAACCAGTGCATCACAAAAATCTTGCCAATTTCACTTCTAAATCAACCTCCTAAATCCCACTTACATGTACATCCGTATTACCACTAATCCAAACTGCTGCACCCTCCTGCCTGCGTATTGCAATGGTCATGTGTTCACTGTTCACTCTTGCCATCTCCAATCAGCTTTCAAATTGTACCCAGAGTAATTAGTTTAAAACACAACATTAAGCCTGTCATCGCTTAGAGATAAGGTTTAACTTATCCAAAAGAGATCCCCTGGGCCTTCTGTAAAGATCCATGGCAACTAAGGAAGAATCCGAGCTTAAGACAATCAATCCTGGCCTCCCACTCCTAGAACTCTAGACCTTTCTTATACCAAGGGAGGGGTCAGTGTTTCACAAACAGGGACATTGATGTGGGGAGTTCTGTTACTTACTTGCTACATCATATACCAGTGAACTTTAGCATCCTGATCAAGACACAGGAGAGGGTGGCTCTACCCAAGTTTCTGCCTCATAATATTGCTATTGTTTTTACGCTCTTGGTCACATAGTGCATCCTTAATCATGTAGTTGCAAAGCCCCAAAGGTCAAGGGTAGGGTTTCTCCTAAAGTTTGATATCTGGATTCGCTTGACCTCTGTGGCATATTCTAGAACAAAAATGCACCCACCACTGAGCCAGTCTCCATGAGATAATTTGGGGGTTAAACTTTAATCCCCAAAAAGCTATTCTAGCAGGTTTGGTGTCCTTGTTTGCATGACAACTACCAAGCATAAAACCCTTCAGTGGCACCAACATCATTCTTTTTTTTTTTTTTTTTTAAATTGGAATATAATTGCTTTACATTCTTGTACCAGTTTTTGAGGTACACCAAAGTCAATCATCTGTATTTATACACATTTAACCATATTCCCTCCCTCCTGCGACTCCCCCCATCCTTTCCGTCCCGGCGCTCTCAGGCTTCATCCATCATCGAGTTGATCTCCCTTTGTTATACAGCAACTTCCCACTGGCTATCTATTTTACAGTTGATAGCATATATATGTCTGTGCTACTCTCTCACTTCTTCCCAGCTTCCCCTTCACCCCCCCCCCCCCAACCTCATTCTTAAGATAAATACCAAAGCCCTGACTATGGGATGCAGAGCCCAGTGTGACCTGGCTCCGGTCTCCTCTCCCTGATTTTCTTTGCACCTCTTGTTCACTCTGTTTCAGCTAACTTGCCTTCTTTCATTTTTGTTCATAAATGCAACATATTTCTTTCTGCCTCAGGGCCTTCAAACTGTTCTCCCCAAGGCTGGAACGTTCCTTCCCACTCAACCTTCTGATCTAAGGTTAGGAGTCACTTCTCCAGGGAAGCTCTCCCTGATCTTCCAGACTAACATGGCTGCCCTTTCAAACATCTTAGAGTGTTTAGCAAAAAAGACAAAAACAAAAAAAACCAGGAGTCATACTGTTTTTTTTTTCTTTGTAGCTGTTATTTCTAATTTGAAGTTGAAACCTAATAGGAAATGCTCATGCTATTAATCACTAGTTGCAGAAAAATGTGCTTATGGTAATAGAAGTGTTTTCAACCTGCACATTCACCCCCAAAGAGACCATTTTGTTGTTTTTTAACTGAGTTCTTTCTCCTCTCAATAGAATGCTATACGCTCTTCCCACTGCATCTGATACGGGTCCCCCTCAACACTGACCATAGGTGAAATTTTATGCCTGAGTGTGAGATCGTTTGATTTATTCTTAGTCTCCTCTCTAGACTCTATTTTCTGTGTGCAGGATGGAACTCTGCATGGTTTCTCACTGCACTGGGTTCTCACGACATAGCACAGCGCCTGGCACGCCAGTAGGCATTCTGCAGCTATTTGTTGAGTGAAAGGATAATTTTTTAAACGAGTGTATTTCTAATAAGAAAAAAGAAGAAATAAAAGGCATTAAAATTTAAAAAATACATGATACTTGTAGAAAGTTAAGAAAAAGAATAGAAAAGAATATTCATAATGCCATCAGTCAAACATATATGTAGCTCCTTTGGTTTACATTGACTAAAACCCAGTTTCTTCAGCACAAAAATGTATGTTACTTCCTCACTCACAAAAAGGGGAACAAAAATGAAGGACTGAGAGGGTAGGACTGGGGACCCAGCTGACAAACATAGGCTAGAAGGCGCTGTAGTATGAAAAGAATGGGTAGAACATACATTCCTTGCCTGGTCTTTATGAGGGAAGATAGTAGGCTGAGACATTAAATGAATGATTTGCTTTCCTTTTTTAAGGAATATGTTCGAAGGAGTCTCATTTGCCAAATGTCTTTGGAAACAGGCAAGAGAAACAGACGAGAATTATTAGATCAAATAGTGGTTAATGTACAAGATGTTCTACACCTAATAGACAAACAAGACGTAGAAAAATCACCAGGACCAGATGGCAGTTCTTATGTCCTTTCACACGTAGGATTTTTCTCTCCAAAACAGAGATGAAGCCCAAAAATGCATCTGGGTTTAGACTAACTGAAAGGAGCCGGGGGAGGAAGATAAGTCAACCCATTTCTAAGGCTGCCACTTTTCACTAATCTTATATTTAGCAATAAAGAACCAGTAGAAGTGTCTCCCCCATCAAAATCTTCTGTAACTTTAATGATCATGAAATTCAGTCTGAAAACAGAACAAAACATTTCCACACAGAACTTATGCTTAATCATATAATAATCTCAATAAAGTGAATATTTTGCAGTACATCTGCAATTAGACACAAGGACAGTCTACAATATAAGCATATACAGTGGATTTGTATTTTTTTCCTTATCTTTGAACATGAGATTATTCAATTCTGGTTCCGTTACTTCCAGCCAGAAGGGATCGAGACAGCTGGTTGAGTGAGTCATTCTGCGTATTCTGTGAGACAGGCGTGAGATTCATTTGCTCTTTGCTTATGGGGATATATTAATGAATCTTCAATCTTGCTCTCACTGTCCCCTATGGCCATGATGCATTTGTAGTGAAAGCAGGTTTATACAGCAGAAAGGCTTCTGTCAATAGTATTAAACCTGCTGTTATTTATCTTCCTCGTCTTCGAATATGGAAAGGAGGCACAAGGAAGAAAAAAAAACTCAAGAATGTTTCATTTGTTTAACAATAAAATATAGGATTCTCTTTTAGTTTAGTTTTTCTTTTTCTTTCCCCCTTGTGGTTGTTGTTCACAATGGTGAAGCTGAATTCTAATGGGGGAGCCTGTGATATTAGCCAACTGTTCTGGAAAGATGTCTTTATGGGAACTGAAGTAATTTGCACACACGTATTCACTCTTAAAAATAGCCAATCTTGGTTTTCCTTAAACTTAATTCTTTCTTCTCTTAAAGACCGTATGCTGCCTGCTTTCTTTGGTAGGGGCTGGCTATTCTGAATCATCTCTTATGATTAAGATGATTTTTTGATATAGTACCGGACAGACACATTGATCAAAACAAGCAAGTGAATAAATGATTGGGGAAGTAGATGGAAGCAGGGCTTGCAAAGCAGATCATACTAGGCCAAATGTCTACGCAAAAGCAGACACTGTTTTTGTTTGGCCTGTGAGGGATTTCATGTCTTACCAGGGTTTGTGATGTGGAAAAGGAAGAGGGAGATGAGCACTGAGAGAGACCAGCAGGCATAGCAGGGTGAGCCTGGGTTGGTGAAAAGCTCAAGGACCGGAAAAAGCAGGAAACAGTGGGAGAAGCGCTTACGCTGTCTTCTACTGCACTGCTCCGTGAGCAGTGTCCCCTGGAGGCGTGCAGCACAGAAAGACCAGACATAAGAGGCTTCCTGAGTATGGCCTTCATGATTCTACTTATCCAGAGCCACCCTCCTAACTGTTGGTAGGAATGTAAATTGGTGCAGCCACTATGGAGAACAGTATGGAGGTTCCTTAAAAAACTAAATATAGAGTAACCATACGATCCTGCAATTCCACTCCTGGGCATATATCCAGAGAAAACTCTAATTGGAAAAGATGCATGCACTCCCAATGTTCATAGCAGCACTATTTACAATAGCCAAGACATGGAAGCAACCTCAATGTCCTGCGACAGATGAATGGATAAAGATGTGATATATACATAAAATAGAATATTACTCAGCCATAAAAAAGAATGAAATATTGCCATTGCAGCGACATGGATGGACCTAGAGATTATCATACTAAATGAGATAAGTCAGACAGAGAAAGACAAATACCATATGATATCACTTATACATGGAAACAAAAATGACAGACGTGAATTTATTTACAAAACAGAAATAGACTCACAGACATAGAAAACAAACTTATGGTTACCAAAGGGGAAAGGGGTAGGGAGGGATAAATAAGGAGTTTGGGATTAACCAATACAAACTACTATATGTAAAATAGATAACAAAGACCTATTGGATGGCACAAGGATCTATATTTAATATCTTGTAATAGCCTATAATGGAAAAGGATCTGAAAAAGACTGTGTGTGTGTGTGTGTGTGTGTGTGTGTGTGTGTGTGTGTGTGTGTAGCTGAATTACTTTGCTGTACACCTGAAACTAACACAATATTGTAAATCGACTATACTTCAGTTGAAAAAAAGAGCCAAGGAGAGTACACAGATGCAGTAGGGGATTCTGGACTGCTGCCTTTTCTTTTCCCTTTTGTCTCTGACCTGAGGAAAAAATGTGCTGAACTGGGGGTACATGAATGATGTATGTAAGGGAAACAGGGAAGAAACCCAATCTGAAAAATAATCAAATCCCACTGTATCCAGAAAACCCATGGTACACTCCCATCATTATCAACTCTTCCCCTGGGAAGGGCATCCATTCCAACTGGCTCAAAAGATGTTACAGTTTTAGAGCACCTCCCTCTGAGGATTTGAAAGCTTGGCTGGCTGCCTAGTGGCTACTGGAGGGGGTGGGCTGCGAAAGAAAGAATGTGCTAGTATCAGGATGGGAGTCAAACAGCAGAAAGATGTGGAAAACTATATTTACCCATTTCACACTGCCTGTGGCTAGTCCTCCGAAGGCACAATGATAAGACCACATTCACACAAGTTTTATTTCTGTAAGTTCCATTCTGTCCCTTCCATTTCATTCCTGTAGCTACTGCAGACTTTTTTCTTTTTTTGAACTGGTGCAAAACCCTCCATTTTTATTTCTCCAGTCTCCTTTCGTAGAGGGATTTAAAAATTTTGCTAAAATGCAGATTAGACAGTTACTACCACCATCAAACACCCTTGATGCCTCACAGGAGCAAGTGCAAACACCCTACTATTGCAGTCAAGACTCCCATGACCTGGTTTCTCTCTAGTTTGCCTTCCCCTACAATTCACCATGGGCATCAAGTTTCAAGTACATTGAGTCACTTGCCATTCTCCAAACATATGCTGTGTGCATTGAAGACACTGTGCTGGGATTGTGCCAGTCCTTCATTTTGGAATTCCCTTCTCTTTGTGTCAGCTAGCCAAACCTGCGCCCCGCCCCCCCCCATGCTTTTTTTTTTTTCAGCACTTTATTGGAATATAACTGCTTTACACTCTTGTACCAGTTTTTGAGGTATACCAAAGTCAATCAGCTGTATTTATACACATATCCCCATATTCCCTCCCTCCCAGGACTCCCCTCCACCCTCCCTTCCCGGCCCTCTAAGGCATCATCCATCATCAAGTTGATCTCCCTTTGTTATACAGCAACTTCCCACTGGCTATCTATTTTACATTTGGTAGTATATATATGTCTATGCTACCCTCTCACTTCTTCCCAGCTTCCCCTTCACCCCCTCCCCCCAACCTCGTGTCCTCCAGTCCATTCCAATGCCTTTTGTACCTCTGAAGCCTCTCTGAGGCCAACAGCTGGAATTCAGTGCTCCTCGCACATCACCACTTATATCAGGGTTGCAGCACTTTTCCAATTCCTCACTGTATTACTGTTTGTCATTGTATGTGAATCTAGGTAACACATTTCAAGTTCCTTGGAATATGTTTCTTATCTTAATCTTTTCAGAGTATCTACAATGTTTTCCATCTAATATTCTCATTGAATAGTAGTAGTTGACTTTCCAGCTAACTAATTAGCAAAAGGAAGTACCCATGAAAACCATTACACAAAACTGATTGTAATGGGACATAAGAATGACATGCCTTTATGAAGGTGAAATTTTTTCCAAACTGGGATTATATGCATGTATATGGAATAAACAATTTAAATTAGATAAAAGTCTTCCCAAGGTGGAAAGTCCAGCTTTGAGTAAAGGTGAGAAAAATATTAGGGCTGCAGGGGGCTAGTCCAGTATCCACACTATTGTACCACATGACCAATCTTCCGAGTAAACGCACACACCTATTAAAAGTAGACTTTGGAAGTAAAACCACTTTTTCTCATTCAGCGTTTTGGTCTTATAGAATTATTTGACATGATTATCCTTGGTGCTTTTGTTACTTTTTTTTTTTTTTTAATGAGCTTAAGAGTCTTAGAAGCAGTTCCATCATACATGACTAATGGGAAACATCAATTACTCATCTTTTGTGCATCTGGCGACAAAACTCAACAATGAACAGAGAAGACACTACTCTTCCCCATGAATAATCTTCCATAAGCACCATCAAAAACAACAACGTCACATAGTAAAGGCAGATATATTGAACAGCTCTCAGTTAACTATCCCTCTCTAGAGGCAGAAAACTAGATTCCTGTTTACAGCTAGTGAAGTAAATGCATAGATATTCAAAATTTACATTGTCTGATTAGTTTCTTTTGATATAAATCTTTTCTTTTGATATATATCTTCTCTTTTGATACACAGACGAAGAAAAGAAATTAGCCATAAAAAGGAAATTTCCTATGATTATTTCAGTGAAGGTGTCAGTATAACATGGCCTCTCTCAGAAGGCTGTAATACCCAGAAAAGTGACACAGAAGTCAGGAAAAAACAATCATGGTTCTCTTCTTTTGCAGAAATAGAAAGGTAATTTGACTTTTCAGTCATAGCTGAGGATTGCACCGATTGGGCCTGGTAGAGCACCGCCTCCCAAATTCCACATCAACAAGCATTTTTTGAGTACCTGCTCTGTGTTCTGTGCTGGGAGGACAACAAGGAATTAGAAAGACATTCTTCCTGCCTAAACCCTACAATCTATTAGAAACACATCCTTGAGTAAAAAAGCACTTGCTTTTCACTGGAGTTACCTTTATACCCATAAAGCTTTAAACAGAAAGCTTCCTCTCCACAAACATGAGATGAAGTTTTGATGCATAAATTCATGTTGTATTTTCTGATGAAGAGCAAACTTAATTACACTTTAAAAGAAAGGGATTGTAAACACGTGACTTCAGTAATTAGGGCTCAGATATAATGAGCCATTTAGAAATAATGCTGCATTACATTTTCAATGACGCTTAATAGTTTACTCATTTACATAATGTTTTACATTCACTTTTTTCATTTAATCATTCTGACGACTCCGTGCAGCAAGCATTTTTACCCCCATTTTCTGAATGGGCAGGCTGTTGCTTAGAGAAGCCACAGTATTTGCCCAACAAATCACATGTAGCAAAATCAGTTAAACAAGAGAGCCAGGAAGAAAATCTGGCCCAGTTCTTATCATGTCATTGGGCTTAAGGCATCACTGCACACATGAAGAGAATCCAAGATCTTGGAGTTTTACCCCGTGATTTAATTGTCGACTGGTTTAGATTTTACATCTTGAAACCTCAAATAAAAAGTTTTACCTAATAGGAGCAGATCATTCAAACAGTTAGATGAGTGTATATAATATTTCATATACTCTGTTTATAACTATTTCAAGAAAAAAGAATGTAAAACACCTATCATTACAAGCAACTGAATATATTTTAATATTTATTTGACGTAGAGTGTCTGTTAGCATTTTGCAAATCTCAGTATTATGTCAATAGGAGTGACAAATCAAGCTGAATCTGTTTTCTGTCACAGCCTAAAAGTTTCTTTTATTATGGTCAATATTAGCATATTTATGGGCTTGTTTCTTCTACGTGGAGTACAAAATATGCAACTAAGAGGTTTCTGCCACCATGCCAGTGAATAGAAATGTCTGGCTAACAGAATGCTAAGTAAGCCACATTTTGCCTTGTTTGATTCACAATCATTTTAAGAAATAGTAAGGGAAAATGATTACTTAAGCAAACTGCCTGGCAATACTGTATTCAAGTTATGCCTGTGTGACCTCATTTTTCTTCTTAGCTAGAATGTAACAGAAAAGAAATGTAGAGGCCACGTGGTCTACCTACTTCTCTCTATATTTGAGGCAAGTTATATGCAAAGAGGAGAAACAACTTACTAGAGACCTAATAACGAATTTTCTCTACTCTGAATTTTCTTGAATAATTTGGAGGTTGGGATGGCCCTGACTTCCATTCCAGCTCTGTATGTATTCTGTATCACATATGGTAGAGCTGCCTATGGTAGAGTGGTAGAGATCAGCAATGATATTTTAAAATAGAGGGGTAAGGAAAGCTCTCTCTGAATAAGTGATACCCTCCAATTAAATACAATACTTCTCATTTGGCAGTGATTTGATCTTATTAGTGTGTCTGCTTTCAGTGTTAAGCTCTTCATAGGCTGTTTCAAAACCTACATATAGGCCTGAACAACACATCCTGTACAATTTGGTGCCTTTAAAATGACTTCTGTTTACTCCTGACATATAAAGGACAGACAGCTTTCAATCATGAAGTGATTGGTTTCAGCATATTATTGTGGCCACTTGATTTCCTTGCTCACTTCTTTAACTTTTGATTTGACTATATTTTACTACTTTTTACAATCTTCACATGGGTGAATAGAAGAGTTAAAAGAAAAAATACTCCAAATTAATTTCTCTATTCTGATACATTTTTGTTGTTGTTGTTGAAAAGGGCAGTACACCATTGGCCAATACGATGTTCTTATGTTACTTTCTGCAAATTAAATTGGCTCAAGCTATTTCCACTCACTATGGCAATATGGAAATGAAATTGCTTTAAGGAGAAATGATACATTTTGTATTAAGTCCTATGTGACTAGGGAATAGAAGTGCACACCTACAGTCACTTTCAATATGGATGCAAATGTAGAATATGACTGCTTTAGACCAGGATGCAGTGACCAGGAATCAGGTCTCCGCATACCTGAAGACGTAAGTAAATTGAGGTGAGCTGGTTCAGTCAAATCACACATGGACCAATAGGTTGGCTTTAAACATTATCATCATTGTTTAAGGGCCAACACACACCAAGATAACATTCGGATTCTTAAACAGCCTTAATTTTTTTTTAATATATAAAAAGTTTATAGCATTTTTTAAAAACTGAGGGCCAAGAAAACGTTGTTCCAAATTAATATCTTTATAGCATTGTAGCATCTTTCAAATACCATTTTCCAGTGAAAGATAACAGAATGAGATAAAGCTTTTAGGAAATTGAGTACGGAAATTTATACAAGCATCAAGGCAAAATGGAGCCAAGCCACTGAGTTCTGAGTTACAACCAACAATGTTGTCATTTAAAGTGGTGAAATGTAAAAACAAAACAAAATAAAAAACTTATGTACTATTATACTGAAGATGTATATAGGAACTGGGCAAATAGCAACAAGACTAACAGTTCTCACATTCAAAATTTGTAATTTGTTGATAAACCAAAGCCACCCAAAAGTCAATTGTGTTAACTAAAAAAACTGACTCGAAAAGATAGAAAACAAAATAAACCAGGAGTTGTGACTGAATGCTACACTTGCATATTTTATAGGATGTTACGCAAATTGTCATTTTTCTTTACTACAAAGATCTAAATATATACTAATTAATTATATCCTTAACTATTTATTAATTATGTTAATTATTATATAACTAATAATTAATAATAAAACACTATTATTTTTATAATTAACAGATGGATCATCTCATCCTTCAATCATAAAGTACCTGTGGGTGCCAGCACTGTCGTGGCAGAGTGTGGGAGTGGTAAAGAGAGCAGTGATAAAGCTTCATGCCCTTAGGAAGCTTGCGCTCTATTAGGAAACAATAATAATTCAAGGGAACAAAAAGATAATTTCAAATCGTTGTCAGTATTATCAAAGGAAACAAAACAGGGCAGATATGATACTGATTAACTGAGGGTATAGGTCCTGAAGAGAGGGTTTCTTTTATGATATAATAATAAGTGATTTGTGCGGGACGAATTAGGAAATAAAAATGGAAACCATAAATCAAGTGTTACCGCTGTGTATGCAGAAAAGTGTCTAGAGACACAGGATAAGGCGTAAATACCGCACATGAAATACCGAGTTTAGTAGGCAGATGGAAAGAACATTCTAACAATGGAGAGAAGGAATGCTTGCCCTGTTTTCATTGCACTCCAGAGTTTTGATGTGCTCAGTATGAAAGTAAAGGCGATCGCTGAAATGCAGGAGGAATCCACACGAGCCCTAGTGAATCCTTACACATTCTCCCTGGGTAGGCTCCCCAACCTTTGTTACTACTTCTCTTTATCTTTTCTACAAACTCTCGGTTTCTTCGCTTTCTCAACACAATTTTATTTATCACTTTATGGGGTCTAACTTTCTCTCAAACACGGGTTTTCATTTCTCCATTTTTAGGTAAATGCCACACACCACCAATTATGGCCAGAGTGGGCATGGAAGGGAAAAGGTAAGTAGAGAGAGAATATAATGATTGTGATTTTCCTAAGGATGTCTTCGGTCCCGTTCTAATGGTTAAAATGGGTTAGCTGGGTAGAGAGAGTAAATGTAGGAAGAGGTAAAACAAAGGCGTTCCCACAACTGAGCCAGCCCTCCGCTTTTCCCCTTCAAAACAACGTGAGCATGGAGCGTGGGAGATAAGCAAGAAAAGTCACAGTACTTTGCTTTTCCATGGGCAGGTGTAAAGAATTGAAAAAGGGATCAGGGTTGCCTGCATTTACTGACTCCCAGAATGTTTCTGGGACATCTGCCTATCAGGTTTCTGACTCTTTTACAATTTCATCTTTTTGTCTCCAGGATCGGATATTGACTGGAAGCAAGGAGAACTCATGAAGGGAATTTTTTAGTTCCTTTCTCAAGTGCAGAACTGAGTAATGTTGTTATTTTTAATAAGGATTAATAATAATAATCTAGCATGGCACGAATGACATGTTTTTTTATGACAACCTCTGCTCAATTAAAAAGAAGAGTCTGGCCTTCTCTTTGTCAGTAAAAAGGTAAAAACTCAGTTCTTCAACTATACAACTCAAGGCAGTGACACAAAGAAAGTGCTGGGGATGAGGAGTGACAGTCGACTCAACCGGAGTTGAACTGAGGGAAAAGAGCCCAAGGTAAGAAAACAAGCTCTTAATTGAAGAATAAAGGTGAAGCAAGAAGGCAAATTGGTTTTGTTTACTTAAGAAGACTAATGAGATAAAGACAGGCGGATGCTATACTTTTATTATGTCCATTAAGTAGGTCTTATGTTGAAGATCAAAAAAGCAGTATAGCAGGACAAGCAAACGAGCCTGGCAGACAGTTCTCAGGAGGAAAATGGGAGCTGTGTGCACTGCAATGATGACAAAGAAATTAAAAAGAAAGTGCATAGAGTTTCCCAATATTGAACTAGGTTCACCAGGTGGAGTTTGTACTGGCACTCTGTTATTTGCCAGTATCTGTTAATGACACTCTAGAGACATTCCACATTTTTTTTTTTCCTACCATTTTCCTGGTGAGAAAAGGAATTTGGGACACTTAAAAAAACTATACTTTGGAAGCCACTGTTGCAAAGAGCTCTGTAGCTGGTCCCCAAAACACTGTTTTGGGCGTCTAGACTAGAGCCTGTTGGGTCTGTTCAAGAGAACTAGGTTTTGTTTTTTGTTTTTCTTTCATTTATTTCTAACCAGGTAGTTATCATAAAACCATTGAGCTTCCACTGATTCCTTAATCTATGCCAATTCTTAATTGAAAAGTAGCAAACTTGCCCTAAATGTTAGTTGGATATAAATTTCATACCCTAAGAGGCCAGTGTTGCCTACTCCTTGGTAAATTTTCAAAATACATGTAACCTGTTGAAAGGGATCTGGGAAGACTAAGCTCTTTCCAGCGACTTTTTATTTTTATTTTTTAAGTTTTTTTTGGAGTATAGATGATTTACGATGTTGTGTTGGTTTCCTCTGTACAACAGTCAATCAGTTATACATATACATATATCCACTCTTTTTTAGATTCTTTTCCCATATAGGCCATTACAGAGTATCAAGTAGAGTTCCCTGCACTATACAGTAGGTCCTTACTAGTTATCTATTTTATATATAGTGGTGTGTATATGTCAATCCCAATCTCCCAATTTATCCAGTGACTTTATTTTGATTCTCTCTCAGACCTACATCCAAACCATCCCTCTAAAAACAGAATCTAAGTAAAAACCCTGTGTGTCCCACGCACCTTTCACCTTCAAGGCTAGTCGCTTAGCATCTCATTTTCTTCTCCGTGTGACAATATTGCTATAAGTGCCTCCTATGTAGAAATGTCTAAGCCACCATTTTGCCAAGTAACATTCAGAATAACAACTTAACATTTTGTTCAGAACCTTATGTTCTAGGAAAACATTTTATGGTTATAAAAATAAACACAAATAGTCAAAACGAGTTCCATTTATAACAAGGGCATCTTTTGTGCTAAAGAAAAATATTTCCTTAATGTCTAACCCTCTTTCAAGGATTCTTTCCTTTCTATAAACATATTTGTGTAATGGGCTCATTTTAACTACATTTTAGAAACTGAATATACCTTAGTAGTCAAGAAAAAAAACACACAGGGAGAACAAAAGAAAATAAAAGAAAAACAACCAAAGTAAAGGGCTGAAGGAAGAGGAGGTATTCCTGTCTCTCTGTAATCTCGCTTGCTTCTTTCCCACTGAGGCAGCTAAAGGGCCCTGCCAGAGATTTCACTGCAAAGGGAAAGTTTCAGAGATAAGAAGCCACTTCAAATTGACACAAGACTGTTTTATCTGTCAGTCAAGGCATGAGGTGAAAAGCAGAATAGCAACAATGTCATTACAATGATATTCCTTTTCTTCAAGTACATAAATATTTTATTTCTCTTTTTTCAAATTTATTTTCTTATATTGATACATTCCTAGATGTAAAAAAGAATATTTTTGAGTTGCCCCTAGTTCATAATAAATATTCAAATCTTCCCATGGTTCACTGACACGGATTCTCTGAGTTCAAGACCACTGACATTAGAGGAGACTTCACATCATCTCGCCATGGGCCAGTGCAACACCTTTATCCCTGAGGTTGTAGCTATAGATCTGCAGCTGCTTTTGATGACTGTTCAGCTTTTCTAAGTATGACTGTGGAGAAGTGACAGTCCCTCCCACACTGCAAGCAGGAGCAGGTGCTGGAATGCTATGGTGCAGAAAGGATATGTGCTCATAAAATAAAGGATCAGCATGACCAGGGTTTTCTATGCCCCACACATCCTCGTGTAGTTGTATTTCCTGAGTGCCTGGGAGATACACCGTCGTCTCTCTATATGAAGGTGCAAAGTAATACTGTTTCTTGGGAGGGGTAGGAAGATTTTAACCTTATCTCTGGGAGATGTGGCCAAAGGAACGTCTGTAAGGAAAGAAAGAGGAAAACCTATTTTAAAACTGATGAACTTTATATTATATAAAGCTGATTGAGGGTCACTGGGGTTCCTGGCAACAGAGATAAAAGCCAGGTTTCATTACCCCTAGATGAAGAGATGAAGAAGAGGGTATACAAATGTTTGTTGAATCGATAACAGTATTATGACTCAGGAAAAGGAAAAGCCTTTATATACCAAAAGGAATTCGAAGCTAGAGAAAAATGAAATATTTATCATAACAATATTGAAGGCACAAGGTAATTTCACATATGCCCATGAACAAGCTGCTTCAAAGGGTATATCTAAACAACACATCGGAAGATGACAGAGGGATTGAAAGGAGGAAAATCTATAAAAACAATAAAGACAGCGTAATCAACCAACGCTTACTTTCTTTGATTTTTTTTCCCCTGAGATAAGAAAAGACCATTATCATCGTTCCTGCCATTTGTTGGGCACCCCTTGTATGCAAAACAGTGTGCTAGCAAACACTTTCTGTTACTTTCTACAAAGGAAGAAAGACACCTCATCTTCAGCTTCCACAGGCTAGCTTTAATAGGCAAAGTCAAAGGCATCATAGGAAAACCTTAAAGTAAATCAGTAACACATGGTTGAATCAACTGTACGAAATGGATGAAACCCACCCTACCCACGTTACTTCCAGAGATAAGAATTTCACTCCCTCCAAAGAAAAGTGGAAAAAAGAAGTACAATCCGATAAATCCACTAAATTCAACATATGATTTTAGTATCTACAGTGTATATAGCTTTATGTCAAACCTATTCCAGTTCTCAAAACATTCAACCCAATTGAGAAGAAAAACTAAAAAATCATTTTAATTGTAATACCAGACAAGTGGGTATCTAAATCAATGTTGAAGGTAACTTAGTGCTATTGACATCAAGAGCGAGGTTCTATCCCTGAGGGAAAGAGTAAGAATTAAAATAAGATTATAGCACTCTATCCAATCCACCGAATGCTTCTGACATCTCTGTTTGGAGGATTTTGAGCTTTGGGTGTGCAGATTGGCCTTTATTATAGTGGGAATCATTTTTTAGGCAGTAAATTTTTCTCCACTAACAAGCCAGGGGTGGAAAGTAAGAAATGGGAGTTGATAGTATTCGTTGTCAAGAAAGATACAAGAGCTATTCAGTGAAGAACACATCATAATGAAGTTCTGCTATATAAGCTCAAAGATAGGCTATTGGTTCCTAAAATGACTCTTATTAAAATGGAGAAGGACCCTATGGTCCTCCCCTACAATGTGTCCTCTGCCTGCCTTTCGCCTGGGGAAAAACTTTAGCCAAAGAATGACTTTAATCAGAGAAGTGAGAAAATGCAGAAGCAAAGAAAAGCAGTCAAACAGGACAAAATAATAATAGTTTAGTCACTAAGCAAAGTCAGTAACCTTTAGTTCCTTCTTAAGGGCTGTAGATAATATTCTCAGCCGTATCTTGTGAGCTGTCTTAGAGCTACTGAAACCCCCACCAGGTAGAAGAAACTAACTACATGATGGCCAGACTGTAGCCATGACATAAGCTGCCACAATTCTGAGAACTGGCCTCAAGGAAATGGGAAAAAACTGACCCCAGAACTGAAGATTAACTGTATTTAAAACAATCAAGATGACGCTGATCAGACCACTGCATGACCAATTTCAAGATGACTGTCAGAGCTGACTGTGCTAGTTCTGCATTAGTTCCCTCCCTCCGTCTATAAAAGCTCTTGCCCACTGGTGGTCTGGGATGGGGGGGCGGGGGGGTGGTGAGAAGCTGGCCTTTGGACAGGAGTCCACCCACCCCCTTGGTTGCCAGCCTCCCAAATGAAGCGAATTTTGCTTACCACCAAACTTGCCTCTGAATTGGCTTTTGAGGGGCAAGCAGTTAGACCCTCACTTTCAGTTACATTATCTCTGACCAGCACTGACTGTTACATTTCCCAGTGTGTTTGTCCCCATCATGTCTTTATGCCTGGTTTCATACCTTAAATTGTTGCAATTAGCATTTCTTTTCCTGGAGACTTTCAGCAAGAAACTGGAATGCTCCTTAATACTGCATCTTTTATTAGCAATTTCTGGCACAGTATAATACCCCTGAATTTCTTTTCTATTGTTCTAACTTTTTTTCCCCCAAATATATGATAATTAATGAAGGACAGAGAACAAGTCTGACTCGTGGTATTCTGACAGCTCTTGAATTGGTGCTGAGTATGCAAGAGAAATTTATAAATGGATGAATAGATAATTGAACAGAGGTGAACATAACTAATATTAGCTCAGAATCCTTTCACGATTATTAAAATTTTAATATATAATACATATATGTACCTTTACCAGAAATTCAAATTAGGACCATAGCTGGTGAATTCAGAGTTTCCCCGAGCTGTTTTTGTTGTTGTTTTTTGTTTGTTTGTTTTCCCTTCCTCTAGGCCATTCTAATTTCCATAGGGACTTCTAACAAAACTGAATACCCAGCCCTCACGTCCCTTTTTAAATCAGTTTGACCACTTTGAAGCTTGTTGGTGGGACCCTATTCCTTTTCTGGCTTCTTAATTTTTCTGTGGAGGTTAGTAATATTAATATACACAGACAGTATATTTCGTCAAAGGGCAATGAAAAATATGAAAAAAGATGGCAATTTGATTATATGCCCAGAAGAGGAAACAAAGCAATGAAACGTTTTTATTCCAACTGTCAGTTCTCTGATAAGATTGAGGGTTTTTTTGAATTGGATAGTTTAAAGAAAGATACAAAGGAGATTTTCTAGAACACAAGATGCTATTATTTCTGTATGGTGTTTGACTGTCACAGATCGGTATGTAAAGGAGTATAAGAGCACTGCTCTCCTTCACAGGTAACAGTGACTGTGGACTTCATCACAGAAACCAACCCCTGACTCTCCTACTTTCTGCTATTTTGTTCACCTTTTTATTTTGTCCTTTACCTACACCTTTAGGCCATTTGCCTCCCATGCTGAATTTGAATTTACTTCTCTTAGAGGTCTCAATATTGTGAAATGGAGGCCCAATATAAGCTACTGAAGAGGACAATCTAACAAAAGAAACAGGGTGCTCCAAGTTCATGATGAAGAAATACCTACAAAGGTTCTTTGCAAAGTATCTATACAACACCTGTCCATGCATTTACCACTTTTACACATTTTATCCTAATGTCTTAATATTAATAACTTCTCCGCCAATATTATTTTGGAATGTATTAGATATTTGAGTTATTTTCACAACCAGATTAACAATGGTGAGCATTTTTACATGGTATTTATGAATATCTGTGTGGTAAACAGTTTTATAACCACCTTAATTTTCCGCAAAAGGCATTCAAAAGAGGGGGAAGGGCAAGATATTTTAATACATCTGGGATTAAAGCAGCTTAAAGTTGAATTAAATGTAATACATGCTTGTAGTATAAGCAACTACAGTGTGGGATGTGAGCAATTTGAGATAGAAAGTCTCTAACTTGACATCAAATCTTTTCACCTCTTGCCTTGCTTCCCCCATAACCCTCTTGAATGTTTGGATGTTTCAGCATTTCATTTCAGGTCACCCACCACTTCCAAATCAATGTCACCTCCAAATTACCTTATCCACAGAGGAGATATCATTAACCATCACCCAATTTCCACCCAATATGTAAGCTAGATTCTCCTTTCAAGACCCATTTCACTGTACAGTCCTACCTGTATCCTTTTTATCAGAGTAAATTATTTCTTCCTCCATTAAGTGTTTATGGTTTTCAAACACATACACGCATACCTTCCTTAGCCAAGCTGTATAGACATAATTCTTTCAAACTTTTCCCGTAAGTCAGCCTCTTTCCCCTAATCAATTGTGAAACTCTCCTTTGGATTCCTTCCAATCTGTCTACTTATTTTCGGTAGGCAGACAAACCAAATGAAATGGGACATTCTAGGATAGGTCTCATGAATGTCATTGGGAGTGGAACTGTCACCCTGTATTCCATGATGAAATGCTCTAAATAGAGTGCATCCAAAAATAACATTAGCCTTTTGGGTGCCACGTTACACTAAAAATGTGTAGTCTTTTCTCTTTTTCAGCTTTGTATCTCCAGATGTCCCCCCAGCATCTCTGGGATATATCCTCATCAGTTCAGATTCTTAAGAGTGTATGCTTTTCAATGTTTATCATAAACATTCCCAATGTGTCCTCCTAAATTTTAAATCTTTGGCTTTTTTTACATAATTCCCTAGGCTTGTCATGATTTTCCTGTACACCTGTGTGCATCCACCCCAGAAAATTCCCTGGGGGCTTTTTACAGCTATTTCTTAGTATCCCCTTCGCTTAAGTCTTTTGCTAAGCATACAGTTTTTTTGGACCCTTTTCAGTTTAATTCAATAAATATCTGTGAAATTCCTCTAATGTCATTCACTGTATTAATGACAATGGAGGGTACAGCAATGGAGAAAAAGTAACCTCTATAGGAGAGACAAGCACACAAATATAATTTGAATATCACTTAATTCTTTCGCGGGCATTTTGAGCACAAGTGTTCCTTTGGTTTACCCTACCTAAACACACCATATATTTCTACCTGTCCTGTTTCCACACAGGCTTAATTAATGTCTCCGGATTACACAGTTAATGTTTCTTTGCCTCTGTGACTGAAAAAAGCAAGCAGGCCCCAAGGACAAGGATGAGGGGCATTTCATCAGGTGTAAATGGTACAGACTACATCGTGGGTCACCCTTGCAAGGCCGGAGCACAGCCCCCAGACTGACCTCTGCCCTGGGCATTACTGGTAAACTACTTGGCTTCCAGAAAGCCCTGGAGAACCAGCATCTTCCTCCAGGAATCCTGACTGGCATTGTGTGCAGTTCCTATCACTGATCTCTTTGCTTGTTTCAGTTTGCCCAGTTTATGTTTCAACTTTAGTTTTTTGCATTTGAACTTAATATTTTACTCTCATTGAATAAGAATAGTTTCAATCAGGAAAGACAAATTTAATAGGAAAAAAAGAGAAATATTGTAAGAGCCAAGACTTGGATTCTCATTCAGGTCCTAGCACATCATTATACCACAGCATGATTTGTCTGAATCTTGTCTTTGCCCTAAAACCACCAACACAAAAGAAAGAATCACCCAACCTCTCTATGCCTCAGTTTTTTCATGTGCGAAGTGGCACCAACAATCGCATCTCTGTCAGAGCTTGTTGCCAAGATTAAAGGTGTGGTAGAGCTCTCCCCTCAGTGCCTGGCCTATATCAAACGCTCCATAAATATCATCTGGTCTGTGCTGGGCTGACTCCTTTTGGTGATCATCTCAGGCTGATCTGCTAGCATCAGAGCGGCACCTCTGATAGGTAAGCAAACCTTCTTTCATTGTCATTCTAATAAAGTTTATTAATGTGTACCTATCATTCACCATGGCAAGCAAACTTTGTGTGATGCTTTCAGAAAATCAGTCAGCCTGTTGACTGAGGGTGAATTTTCCAGCATCTTCTCTCCAGAACCAGGAAAACCAGAGAACGAGAGGCAGAGAGGTGCTGCTCTCGTGTGAGAAGCCGAACTTGTCTGCTCCATTCCCGATTCTTCCTGCAAATTCTCTGACCTCTTCTGCCTCACCACTATGCCTTTTTGACCCCACCGCCCCACCGTGTCTCTTCTGCACCAGTTTTTACTTCTACCCCCGAAACCCAGAGGCATAAATGCCAATGAGCTTTGCATTTCAGAGTTGACATCTTATCCGCTGATAAATTTTATGCTGCAGTTGTTTTTCTCTAACCTAGATTGAAAACCTCTAAATCAGGGATGTGCTGTCTTACATTGCTTGTCCTGCATCACATAAATCACTGGCAGATAAATCACCTTAACGACGCTGCCAACTAACCCCGTGTCGCGCTGCCAGGCCCTCCTTCTTTCAAACTGTGTCCATTTTGTCTGGATTGCCTTCTAATTCCATCTTAATATTTAAATGAAAGCGAATTAATTTAAAAATCAGAAACCTTGTGACATAGCCTATTTCATCCTAAAATGAGAGGTATGTTTCTTATATCTATTGCTACAAGAACTTCTTTCCCAAAGAAATTATCCAGCATGTTTAGATCAGGCTGATAAAATTGTTTTCTTTTGTCATTCATGTTTTTATCACATCCAGAAGAAGTTTATACTTGGTCTTATTTCCCCCTTTCTTCCTTATAAAGTCAACTACTACATAAGTATTTATTCACCACACATCACTAATTGGTATCGTGCTTCTTAGTCTCTGGGCTCCTGGATTTATTACCCTAGCTTGCTTTTCCTACTTGCCACATTTTAATTTAAGCACTCCCCAGTAGTCTCCAAATGGCTTATTAGATGGGTTTCCTTATCGTCCCATTTCCTGTGATAATGTCTTTGTTTTGTTGCCCTGTATTTTTATCGTGGTAAAATATATGTAAGATAAAATTTACCAGTAGCCATTTTTTAAAGCGTACAACTCAGTGGCATTAAGTACATTCTCAGTGCTGTGCAACCATCACCATTATCCATTTTCACAATTTTGTCATTACCCCTAACAGCAATTTCTTTTTTTTTAATTTACGTATAGTTGATGTACATTATGATGTTAGTTTCAGGTGTACGACATAGTCATCCAATATTTTTATAGATTACACTCCACTTAAAGTTATTATAAAACATTGGCTGGGTTCCCTGTGCTGTACAATATATCCTTGCAGCTTATTTATTTTTATAAACAGTAGTTTGTACCTCTTACCATGGTAACTTCTTTGAGTATCTGACACGTTGATATTTTCAGAAGCTGCGGCTTCTGTTTTTTATTCTGTCTTGTTTTGTTTTTTGATCAGTTCTACTTACAGATATTCAAGCATGTTAATATTTACCTGTCAGATATTTTGACAGGTAAATATTTGTATATAATATTGTCACACTCAAACTATAAAATATTGATAAAATATTTACTAGAGATACATTTTTCACATGCCACTAAAATATTTGCCTGACAATTTTTCATGGTTCAACAATCTCTTAGAGAATTGGCTTTGACCTCAAAATTTTAGCCAATTAGTATGTTCACAGAAATCATTTCTTATTCACTTAACATAATTACAGAGCTATGCCTATTGCTGTAAGTTAAAGGTGTATTAGCATCCAGTGATCAGCCCCTTCTTTGACTCTCTGTTGATTTTAATAAACAGGAGAGAAACCATCTTTTAGTCTAAAGATCTCATTCTTTCATAAAATTCCAAAACAGTGACCTTGTTGAAGAGCATCTCAGAATACATGGTTGCCTAAGCGTTTGTCGAGGTCTCCTCTGAAACCTTTTAGGAATGAGAGGAAAATAATTTTACACCAAATTTTATGAAAAGAAAACCAAAAATATGGGCATTATTATTTTTAAATTATTGAAAATGAAGAACCTATTCAGCCAAGAAGGAGTCAAGTCCAGTTTGTCATGGGATCATCACATTAGTAGGTATTCAAGAAACATTTGTTCAATGAACGCTGGAGTATAGGATTCATGCAACAGAGAGCAAAAGCTTGGGAATAATGGTACTACTAAGTACAAGTATTATTTATGAGTTCTCTCTGTGTCTCAGGCAAGTTATTAAGTTTTCACATGCGTTATTTAATCCTCACAATGACTGTAAGAGGAGGTGATATTATTAATCCCACTCTACAGATGAGGAAACAGGTCCACAGAAGTTAGTTCAGTCACAGAGCTAGAAAATGGCGGAGCTGAAATTGTAACCCAGGCACTTTTGGCTCTGAAACCATCGCTCTCAGTTTCTACGTTTCCCTCCTCTCCTGGTCACCATGTCTTCCACCCAGCAGATGGAGAAAATAGAGGGCAGGCCGTGGACAAGAGATCAGTAACAAGCACAAAATATTTGTAGAAAGACTGAGGATGGGTATTTGCCATCCAAGGTCTCAAAGTCTTTTTCATAATTCTTTCTTTGAGGGCAGAACTGGTTTCTGAATAGAAATGTATCTTAATCCAAAAGTGAAAATGAGCAGCCTCAGGGGGAATAGACGAGGAGCAGAGCCTGACAGTAACTGTTACAGGTTGTGTGTAAATAGTTTAGGGGGCTCAAAAGCTAAAATTGAGGGGAGAAATGCAATTTATAGACATCGGAGAGCAATTATTCAGAAAAGAAAATTTTAAGTGTAGTCAAAATTCATCCCTAATTTAGAAAAGTGTTGATGGCTGCAAAAGTTACCTAGATCTATTTTATAAATCACTTTGCAAATAAAATTAAAATAGCACCTTGAGATTCACTGACTATTTGGGCTGAACAGGTACAAAATATAGACACAAATCTCCTCCCAGTTGCTTCTATTTAGGTCAAACCTGCTCAGGAATTTTGAGCAGTCTTATCAGCAAGACAAAGGATTTTACCAAACTCTGTCCTGAATAATTAGGTGAAATCAAGCAAAATCTCATATTCATTTAAAACTTTGGTTGGATAAAATTAGGCTTGTCTCTGCTACAGAATGCCTTTCACCTCTAACCTCAGAGTACGCTAACCCTGCCATTAGGACAGTGCCTGGGGAAGTACTGTCCCGGTCATGGCCCAAAGCTGATCCTGAATCCAAACCCAATCCAGAAGCTCTGGACAGGTCCTACTCACCGCCACAGCCTCTGAACGTACAGCTCCGAATACGTTGGCAATCTGGACGTAGGGGAACTAGCTGAGGCTTAGGTAAGAGCCAAGTATTTTTATACTTGCCCCATGATGTAAATAAAGCCTTTGAGTTAGGCTGCCAATCTGAAGAGTCTTTCATTTAGTTTCTGTGATACAACCCATTTTCTTCTGTGGCTTAAGCTCCTTGACTTTATTTTCCAAATTATGTGACACCCAATACCAGCACTAGATTCTCTAGTTTTAGGGGTGTTCAATAAATGATATGCTACTATCAACAGTCTGCAAGTTTGGCACGGTGTTCCAAATGGTGACTTTTTTTTTTTTTTTCCCCTCAGGGGAGGGTAATCTAGAGCAGTAATTGAGTGCATCATTATTTGTCACTGATGAGAGCTGTACAAATCAAATATCAATCTACTAAAATATTTCTCTGGCTTGGCCTATACAGAATTCCAGTTATGTCAAAATATTTAATCTCTGGAGGGGTAATATGTGTGTATGTGTCTCTGCATATATAAAAGTACAGACACTCAGAGTCCTTGAAACGTTCAACATCTGCTCAGCCAACATTTTGAGGGTATTAAAGCTTAATGTCACCAATATTAATTCACATATAAAATGAAAGTTTCAGCCTCAATATTTGCTTAACAGTTTTGAGTCAACCATCAACTGTCCACTAATATAGGACCCGTCTACTGGCAGCTGTGACCAAGTGCAATAATATTAGCAAAGAAAGTGTGAGAAGTTGTGGCCAGGGAGTAAATGTCCAGCAAGAGGCTTGGTGAGGGCATTTAATGGAAAGCAACATGAGGGGGAGGAGGAGGGAGAGGGGGAGCAGTTCTAGCTGGAGAGAAAATGGAAAGTAGTGTTCCCAAAAATACAGTGAAGAAAGATATTTGTATCAGGGATGTGGAATGGAAATGGGGTGGACAGGAGAGCCTTGTTATTTCACATTTTGGGGACGGACTCAAAAAGAGAATAGTGATTGTTTTTGAAATGTACATTATTTCTCTTACTGTGGAGGAGGAAGCTTCTAAAACTCGACCTCCTTTGCAACCAAACTGCTGCTCACACCGCTGCCTAGGTAGGCGTCACCTTCATCTCCAGACCTTGTCTGTCCCTGGCAATGGCTGAAAGGCACTCGCCCTGGACTCCTGTGACTATGTCATCTAATGAAGACATCTATTAATATGGGCACATTACAGCTCGCCATCTGGCTCTGCCTCTTAGACCGCTCTCCTCCCTATAGATCCGCACACATACAGCGCGCTGTGCCTGATCAATTATTTATCCATTTCCCTCCCTGCCGTAGCAGACCTAGCCTCCGCTCTCTGTTGCAGGGCTGCTGAGGGCTGACGGCACACACGTCAGCCCTAAAAACATTTTTCCACCTGAAGCAAACACGGAGCATCGTAGTCCTCATCTTGCCCTCGTTCTGCCCTTTTCTCTAGGTCCCCTTCTTGGGTGTATTGTGAGTGCAGTGCGGCACAGCACCCCACATCACACACGCTGAAATCAGCCTTTCCCTCCAGCTGGTGACCTTGGCAAGTTGGGTAAGTGTGTTTGCCTCGGTTTCCTCACCTGTAAAATCAGCATGATCATGGGACCTCTACCATTAGAACAGGCTTGTTTTGAGTATTAAATGGATAAGCGTTATGTCAAGAGGTTAGACTGGCACCTAGCCCATAGTGAACAAAGTTATTTTGTTGTTGTTATTCCTTCCCCTTTCATCTGACCACATGCATTATGCGGTAAGCTGCTTATTCTTTTATCACATTCATCTTCATTCTTCTTAGAGTTTCTGTAACAAAAACTGTCTTTTTCATATTATTCCTTTCGTACCTTTTCAGGCTCTCCCCTCCCTTTTTTTTTTTTTTCTTTTTGGCCGCACCACACGGCATGTGGAACTTCCCCGACCAGGGATCGACCCTGGGCCCCCTGCAGTGGAAGCGCAGGGTTTTAACCACTGGACCACCAGGGAAGTCCAGTCTTTCCCTTTAAAGCAGTAATATTGCAGTGTCCCTCTAATTTGCTCTTATTCCTTACCCTCTATTTCTTTTCAATGTTACTCTTTCTTGTTCACTCTTGTCTTAACTCTCTAATATTCCTCTTTCATGTCTCTTTTTTGTCACTTCAAAAAGTTTGTCCAGGCACAGACCAAGAATGAGCTAAATTGCTATAGAGAATTTAATTTTCATAATATTTTGTAGTGGGTTCTTTTAAAAAATATAAATACTTAGTTCTTATTTAGATTATTAGAAACATTCAATATCTTATCCTCGAATTAAGCTGAGACTGTTTTTCAGTTGTGTTACTATGAAGCAGTCCTGGGATGGAAACCAGCCAGTGAGATTCAGACGCTTTCGGCTCCCCAACTGCAGGCTCTCTTTCCTTTTCCTCCCCTGCTCCAGTGTTGTAAGAAATATCCTTTTTTAGTAAAAGGCATAATATGTGTGTTTTAACTTCAAACTTCCTATTCAAACACTTACTATTTAAAAATATTACCGACAATCACATCTCAGGAAATAAACTATTTTGACCTGGTGTTTCTCTGGAGCTTTGGTTAAGCGACCACTGGTCTAACTGAGTCCTTCTGGTTGAAAGGAAGAACAGGAAGTCTGAGCTCTGCTTTTGGATACTACCCCAGCTGGCATTCACCCATTTGAGAGTTATGCAAATTAGAAAGAAAAAAAGTTCTTCCAACAAAGGGCTTTGTAGTTCATTAATGCATTGATTCAAAATGCATTCATTCTAGTCTATATCAAGATTCTCCTTGAGCATGGAGGAATGATAGCAAAAAACAGGTGTACCCTTCTCCTTGGCTTCCTCCCTGGGCTTACACAGATAGGCTTGATTTTAAGAGACACCAAACATCAGGGGCGATATTCTCAACTTGGCAGAATAACTGCTCTGCAGGGAAGAGAGGGGCGATGCCAAAATGCAAATATCCACTGAGCACTGTTCCTGAGGGCATGTTGCTCTCTCTGTGTTTAATGAAGATTGGGATATAGGCCTGTGTCTGAGTGAATGGCTGGCTGCATGTGTTTCTGCAAAATGATGAGATGGAAAAAAAATGAATATTTATGCCGTCTTTGATTCTTCTAAATTTTCTACCAAACTGCCCGCCTGTGCTTTAATATTATCATTAATAATACAAATTAGAATAATGTAATTAAATGCCCTTGGGCATCACCTGAGTGTTTCTGTACCACTGTGATGCCCTGAGGCTCCTGGATCCTAATGGTCTCATGGTTAGCACTTCACATGAACATACCCAGGTTGGCTATTTTATTTCTTGCCTGAAACTGCCTCTCTGCTCCAATACTTTGGCTTTGGCTGCAATTAGATTTACACTTTGCTGTACTGTAAACATCTCATTGGATGATCCATATCCGTCTTCTATAAAACCTGGTTGCAGTGGAGGCGAGAGAAGCCCTTCACCCATGGCACACAAGGCAACATCCAGGGCAGAGGATTTTGACTTTTCTGTGCCTGATGAGGCTCTCAGTGACATTAATGTGCCCATGCGTTAGGAGTGCTAAGCCACATTATATATTGCAGGATCACTGAAGCTGCTTTGAGTAGAGGATGAAAATGCCATTCACTTCACACACTGAGTCCAAATGTTTTATAAGCCTACTCCTCCCAGATTCAGAAAGCAAGACTGGATTCTTCACATATTGAGGGAAAGACACAGGGGCGAAGAAAATTCAGGAAAGACTTAGAAACCTAGGCTGGAAGGGGAAATCAGACCTTCACAGAAGACTTGAGAAACTGCGTTAAGTGAGCTAGGGAAGTATCAGTAAGACTGAAAAAGCAGACTGACCTGAAATATACAAGAAGGACAAATCACAAGATGTGTAATCTTAAAAAGGCAGAAAAGCATACAATCCAAAGGGGGCTGTGGGGTAATGTTTTGAAGATACTGACATGCAAAGTCTTTAAAACAGATCCTGAAGGCAGAGAATCCTGTCTATATTTTTACCCTCCTACACCCTTCAGGGATGACTTTCCAGGCTCAAGGTTACTCCATTCTCTCCTTATTCAACTTTCTTCACCCTCCCTGTACAATAATCCAGAGACTGAGACTAATGCTCTGTGTGACTCTCCTTGGCCAGGAGTGCAGGGACTGCAGAATGATGACTGCTTTTGGCAGAGGCCCAGAGAGGAAAATTTATTTACTGCCTTGTCGATGTCTGGTGAGATGGGCTGCTGCCTCTCCACATCCATTATAAAGTGCACGTGGAGCCAGAGCAGAAACTTAAAAAAGAGCTTTTGCTTTGGTAACCTCGTTGAAAATCCTAAAACTCCCAGGATAAGGAGGACCAGTCTGGAGGTATGCCAGCTGGGGTCAGAGCACGGAGGAAGGAACCCATTGCATCCTTGCTCTTCAGGGTGCTGGTATTTGAACCTTTACCAAAAAGAAACTAAGACAAAAATACATATTTGCCTGTGTGATATTTTAAAGTAAAACAAATACCATTTGACGGATAACTTTCCTTTTAGTTTTAGTGGTGGTAATGCTGCAAAATAATATTTATTTGGCAATTTTCAAAATCCTTTTACCTTGAGCCCTCATTTTCAAGCTAATGGGAGTTGGTGATTCATCAAGAACTTTTAAAATTAAGGATCATTACTTTTGCTACATTTAAATTCAAATTACCTGGGATACTCTATTAATCAATCTTTAAACAATATTAAAATAGTCAAGGCCCGTCACACTCTTGTCTCTGATGGAAGAGGATTCAAGGTTCCAGCCAAACTAACGAACCACTCTAAAGAGAGGTAACATAATATATTCTACCAGTGTTCTTCACTCGGCCTTTTTTTCCCGTTTTTTGTAACGAAGAAAAGACATATGTCGGCACTGAAATGGCTGTTGCCATCTCACTCTCCCGTCTGGCTGTCACATGGCTAATTGTCCTAAAACAGCTGGATGAGGCAATAGCATCCTTAATGGCTCAGCTTAAATATGGTCAGGCAGAATGAGTCCCGCTACATGTTCTGCCCCCACACAGCAAAATATCTTCCAAAACAATGTGCTTTTAATAAATTTTGTAGCCCTTAAATCTTTTTTCTTTTTCATATCAGTGTCTGTGCTTTTTATGGTACCCCCATGTAACAGTTTTAGTTTCTTTCACAGATATCTACATAAACCGTCTTTCTGCAAAAAAAGATACTCTTTGATTCACGACGCTGAGCATTCTAGTTTGTGATGAGAGCTAGGAACACGATGCACATTATAATAATGTCTATTTGTCTAGAATTTTATAATGTGCAAATTCATCAAGTCTTTCCTTCATCTTCCTGTAGAAGGCTAATAGATGTTTATGTGACAGCAACTTCAAAATTTTGAGAGGGTAATTTGTGAACAAATGTTAATTTCCATTCACTGGTTAAGAGGAATATTCTTATTGCCAGAACATCCCATCTCCAGTCATTCTTAATAAAGGCTGCTTAGCATATAAGGCTTAATATATAAGATGCTTAGTTTCTACAGTGGGTGTAGGCTACACGGATTGGCTCTTCTCTGAAAGTTAAGCAGCTTATTCGCTAAATCGAGACTTATGAATGTACAGGCTCTTGTTATAGATTCTAAAACTGCCTTTGTTAATTATATTCATATAAATGTTCGCTCCCCCTTTTAGAGTCTTCCTAAATTACCTGCTTCATATTGTCCAGCATCACTGATTTTCATAGGTTAATTATTCCCCACATAATAGAGCGTGAGCTTTGTCCAGTCAAAATTTGTTACCTTGTCATTTGATTAACTTTTCTCCTCTGGTTCAAAGAAACAGAATAAAGTGAGGAGTTATCAGCCATCTATCTAAAACAATACCCCATAATCATAGAGAATCTATCTATTTATCTATCTACCTACCTACCTACTACCTCTCTACACCATGTCTGCATATCCATGAACATAAGTAGCAGAGAGATAAAGGAAGGGATAGAAGGGTTACCAGTTTTATTCCTACTCTGTCCCTTCACTCTGTATGTAAAGGACAGTCTGACCTTGGTGCTGCCTTCCCCGTAACATGTGAAGTAACCCAGAAAGGGCATGTTGATTTGGCTGAAGAATTAGAGAGAAGGTCAAGGGGACAGCGGCAGGTTTTATGCGTAGATGAGAACAGGCATCTTCCAGCTGGCAGAGCCTCATAGTATAATATCCTTTTATTCTGTTTCCTTTTCTCCAACCCTACACAAACACCTGGAAATTAAGGAATTCTCTTGCCTTAAACATCCAATCTGTACAAGTAGTCCATTAGTTCATAAAAGATGTATTTCTTGTACTCACCTCCAAAGACTCCCTCTATAATCTATCCCCATGGCCATAGAACACCCATTCCATCTAGTTTAACTTTTCATTTTTCTTTCGTCCTCTAATATTCTTTTGTCCCTCTAATGTTTAAGCTCCTTAAAGTTGGAATTATTGTTTTTATGAAACATGGTAGGTGCTTAACAAATATATGTGGAAATGAATTGCCAGCACATCTAACTGCATTTTTTGGCATCTTCAATTGGTTGATATGTAGATGTATTAAATGAAAATGTCCAAAATGGAACCCTTAATTTCATTTCCAAACCAGTCCCTCACTCCAAATCTGTCTCACGTCAGAAGAAGGTTCATCATACACTGAGTTACTTAAATTAGAAAACCTGGAAATGTCCATCTTTTCTTCCCTTCCTCTCATCTGCTACATCCAATTTATCAATAATTTATTTTGGTTTTAGCTTCAAGATATCACATTGAATCCATCCATATCTCTCTCTTCCCAATGCTGCCTACATAGTCTGGAAAACCATGATCTCGCCTAGACTCCTGAAGTAACCCCTGAATAATTTTTCTCTCTTCTACCTTTTCTTGGGTCACTTGCTCACCTGAGCATTTACGGTTCTCACCATACTCAGGCCAATGGTCCTTTTCCTTCTGAGCTTACATTCTTGTGTAGGTGAGAGAGAAAAAATGTAGAGACAAATGATCATATTATCCACAGTCTGTGGTTAAATGCTATAAAGAAAATGGACCAGCAATTCAGACAAGGAACAACAGGAGAGTACTTTGATTTTTCTCAGCCTTTGAGGAAGACTGCTGTGAGTAGCCTTTCTTAAACAAAGGCCATTGTCATTGTCTTAGCGCACAGTGGAACCTCAAGCTTGGTTATTGTTGGGTGGGTGAATCTTACTCTCATCTTTGCTTTCTAATTTTATCTCTCTGGTAAGTCAATTTTCATTCTTTACTGTAGATACTAAAAATGCCAGTCTTTTAACAAAATTTTTAAATAAATAAATCAGGCTGTGTGTGTGTATGTGTATGTGTGTGTGTGTACGTGTGTGTGTGTGGGGGGGGGTTCTGCTAAGCTAAAATCAACTTGAATTTAAATCCAGCTTTTTTACACCCTGAATTACTCATTCCTTTTACTTTCTGCTTCAGGGATCAGATTCTATACTGGTTTATTTTCAATGACTGAAAATTTAGAGCAAGTTGTCAGATGGAATAGCTGAAATGTCAGTTACAATAGAGCACAGGTATTAGTTTAAAATTTGCCTTTTGGCTTATATTGCAGATAGTTTAAAAATAAATATATCACTTAAGGTTTGGGGTTTATATATACATACATATATATGTAGGTTTATATTTTGTTTCTGTGTTTTAAGATTGACAATCACCATTCAAGTGGCTTGACAGGCCTATTCTTTGCTCAAAATGCTCATCTCCCTTGAATTATAAAATCCTTAGTTCTCATGTATCTCACATTATCCATCTATATAGTAAAAAAGTAGAGATAATTAAACTATTCCATGTAATGATTCTCTTTTAAATTCAGATAGCATTTTTAATTAGATGGCATAGAGAGATAGACATACAGGTACAGATACTATTTCCCATTGGCCATCAAATCAGGGATGTCTCTTCTTCTAATATCTTTATCTATCTATCTATCTATCTATCTATCTATCACCTGTCTTTCCTCCTTTCCTTCCCTCTTTTTTCTCTTCCTTCCTTTCCTCTTCCAACCCTCCTTCCCTTTCTTTTCTTTTCTTTTTCCTTCCTTCCTTCCTTCCTCTCTTCCTTTCTCCCGCCCCCCCCCCCCCCCATTTCAAATGACTCTTCCAGGGAGCTATTTCTAATGCATTGCGCATAGAATATAGCAAACTGAAACCCTACCCTTCGCTCTGATGATCTCTTCCAACCCAGGGAATCTAGGGAAGTAGTAAAAACTCAACACAAACCATAAATACATTTCCAATATTGATTCCCATGAAATTAAAGACATATGTCCCTCACACTCTTTTGGAATATTAGGAAGTCCTGTTTATTACTAAGCCTGTCACAGCTGAGGTGGTGAAAGTAACACCCAGTAAGTCAGCATATAGATATGCTATACCTTATCAATGTACTTCATACCAATAAGAACATAAGTGCAAATATTTGCCACATTTTGTATATTGTGCTTGTAAACATAGAGAAATTCCAAAACAAATTTGTAAGTTAGTTTTCTCAAGTATCAAAAGATATCAGCTCTTTTGCTGTGGGACTCATAAGAATAAATCATTAGAACAACACAGAAATAGAAGAATATATTTTTGAATGTCTGTTCTTGGAAATAAAATTTTCCTGACGGTGTGAAATAAAACTCAGACTACAAATTAAAGCATGTGCACATCCAACCATAACCAATACAGAATATATAAAGACTGAGCAATATGACATAAATATTAACTAAATATAAGTATATGTTCATGTGTGCATATATGCACAAGATAAAAAGATTGAAAGAAAATATAGAAAAATATCAATATTATATCAGAGTGCTGCTTTTTGAGAATTTTAATTTCGAAATACTTTTTTGTGTTTCATAAAATTCCTGCATTGAATATCAGATACAAGCTTTTTGAAAAGATAAACTACAACCCATAAATTCTGATTAATCATAGGTGGCCATGTAAGATAAGATATACCACCTGGTTGAATTAAGAGTTTTATTAGAGACCTGGACTCAAACCGTGACATGCACTTACGCCTTCACTTTCCTCATAGTTGGCATCAATAGATGTCCTATTTCCTTGTTTTCCTTTCTTCATTTTCACCACGGAGGTGATAGCAATACATTACATTTAGGAAGCAATTCATCATTCACCACTTACAACGACTGTTCATCACTGAGTTAGCAGAAGAGGGGTTCTCATCCCCATTTCACAGATGGGGGCCTGCCTAGGATCATCGAGCCAGGGCTCAAACCTCATCTTAGAATCCAAGTCAAGCATTATTTACCTAAAATGGCCTGTGGCTAATGGCCGTACTTCTAATCGCTGGCCCCTAATGGTAGCTGAAAGCAATCAATACGAGTTAGCAGATAAACGCATCAAGTACTATTGCCTGAGACACTGAGAGAGAATGGAAATGCCCATTCTTCTCATATACTTAATTTTCCTACTCTGTAATCTCATGCTCATTCTAGAGAACAGAATACTAATATCATATAAAAAATCTGGGGTATATCTCTGGCCTTTGACCAAATGATTAATGTAAAGGGGAAAACAGTAAAGTAGGATCTCACCAAGGGGATAGGGAATTGTTTTCTTGTATGTGCTTGGAAGGAGTCACGGTCTTACCACAGTTCTTGCAGCAACCACAATAATATAGATTTCTGCTTAAATGTGTTAAAGTGATTGACATTATGGATTTCATCCAAGGGCTGTATTTGACTAGAAATCATTGGAGGCTATCAGAAAATAGATTAAAGCAGTTAGTTAACTAATTTATAAACAAGACTTTGGGAATTGCTCAATCTTACTCACAGGGAAAGTAGAAGAAAAGAGGCACGATTCTAGTCCATTTCTGACCCACCAGAATGTCCAGCCAATGGACAAGCACTGGCCCTGTCAAATGTCTGGCTTAAGGCTTGGTGGACAGTGTACCTCATTATTCAGAATTTCTTTAAACCAATACATTTTTATGTGCCTTGCTGCAATTTCAACATTCATTTCAAAGACAGAAAGAAAAAAAGAACAATTTACACCAGATCATAAAATGATATAATAGCTATTGAAAATAACGTCTTCAAAAAAGAAACATTTAAATGATGACATTAACATAGCACAGTGAGAACCCGGTTGGCCTCCACTCTCCCCTAGAGGTTCATAAACTCACAGATGAGGCTCTGAGATAAGAACCAGATGTGGCAAGATCATTCTAATTATGTCGTGTTTAACTTGACCGGGAAATGTCTTGGATCAGATGTCATTTTATCTTTTTCTTTTCATGCTTTTTCTTTTAATAAATAGTGACTTCCAAATATAGAAAGGGAAACCATTACAAAAATTTGGCGTTTCAAATCTCAAAGAACAAGGTTGAGAGGATCTTTTTCTTATTGAGGGATAATATCCAGCAGAGTAGGGAGGGAAAGAGGAATCTATGAGTTTCATGGATTACATGAGTGATAAGTAGGTTAATTTCATTGCTGTCTAAGAGAGTAACTAAGAGTAAATTACCACTTGCTCATTACAAAATAAAGGATAAGTGTGTGTATATATATGCATACACACAGTATGTGTGTACACAGACACAATACTCACAGACCAGCTGTAGAACTCAACTCAGCTACAAGGAAGGATTATCACTGATTCTTTTAGTTAAAAATAACTAGCAGTTTTACCTTTAATAGTTTGTATAAATATATATTTTAAAATGCACAGCATTCTTATGGTCTAAGTGGCAGATTTAGAGTGTGGATTCAGTCATTTTAAACAATTTCTGTTATCTTTATAAAGCCTTAATCTGATATATCTCTCCAGATACACACACACATACCCACACACTTCTAGGGTGAGTAGACACTGCTGTTAAATCTGTTAAAGTCAAGATTCAAGTGTCCTGCATAGGCAATAAGAAAGAATAGGCTCCCTTCACAGAATTCTATTTTAACGAGGCTTATTTCTGTCTGGGTGTGCTACATGATACATTAACTCATTTATAAAATACTCTCTACCTGAAGTCAGTCTGTATTAGAATAGACCAGAATTTCCTGATAAAGCTACAACCAGGCAAACTCTGACATTTTTGTAGAATACTTTCAAATGTCACAAAACTTTTTGGAAAATACAGCTTTCTGCCAATTTCAAAGTAAATTACATAGTTTGTCTTGGGTTTAACATAAAAGCCAGGTAAAATTTAGAGATATAAGTTGAATGTTACACTAAGGTTTTGTGGAAGCTTAAACTGGAAATTAAAAGAGAAATCTAGATGGCACAAAACTGTAAAAAAGGAAAGTCAAAACAAAATTTATACAATTTCTATGACTACATACTCTAATGATTTCCCCAGTTACAGGCTTAGAGTATGCCCTACAAGACATATGATATAGTGAGAATAAAATAGAAAGAGTAAGAAAAACAATTGCACTGGAAAGAAATATAAGAGCAATGATTTTCAGGTTTTCAGGAGAGTTCTGATTGAATGCCTGTACTATATTATTTGAATGGTTTATTATATAATTCAAAATGGTGTAATTACATAATTTTCCAAGTTAACTGTCACCAGTAAAAAATGCAAGAGTGTTGAGTATCAAAACAAATTAATTGCTACTAAGTTCAAATAATGAGTGGCTCTTACTGGGTATACGATGCATACATTCCTTTTGTAACAGTCAAGATGGTCATGAGAAGGTGGAGATAGCACACACTTTTCTACAAGTAGCTACTGATGTTATAGCTATAGCTGGTGATGGGGTATTCGAGTATCAAAATTACTCTTCTCAAGGGATTGAAAGAGTGAAAACTGGTATTCAGATGAGGATCTCCTCACAACAACAATGTCTACACTTTAATGGTGGAAATGTAATTGATGGACTTAATCTATTTCTCTGCAAAAGAACAACTGGCAGAAGGAAAACTTGGCAGTGGTGGCCAAAAATCATCAATAAGACCTTGGAAAATGAAAACAGCAACAAAAATATGACTCCACTCCTTCCTGGGAAGAGATGAATTCTCTTTCTTCAATCTAACTTTATATCAATTGCTTCATCAAAAACATTTCTATAGGTCCCCAATCATTTCTATATATATGTACAAGCCTTGACAGTGTATTCACGATTTGATATCAGATGCCCTTTGGGCAGGAAAATAAGCAGATAAACTGTAGGAAGAGCTCACAGTGCAGTTAGTGTCAAAAATTATTTTAGTGCAGATGGGTGCATAATAATTAAAACCTCTAGAAAAAACTAATTCATGCTCCATAGACTAAAGCCACATTGTAACTCAGGAAAAGGGGCCAAAAAAATTTGTTGCAGATATTTTTTCTAAGGTCTTCAGCCCAATGTGTTTTTGACTGAAGTATGTAGAGCCAATAAAATCACTGTTTGCACTTATGGTTGTTAAACCCATTTTAGTCTTTATACCTTTGGTGCTATACAGAGCACTGATCACAACACAAAACAGACAAAGGAACTGCAAAGACAGGAGATGCTTGTAATAACCTATAAGAGAAAATAATCTGAAAAAAAGATATTTACATATGTATAACAGAATTACTTTCTTGTACCCCTGAAACTAACACGACATTGTAAATCAACTATACTTCAATAATAAAAAAAAAGATAGGAGATGAGATAACATAAATGTCCGCAAACATGGAAAGGTAGTGGGACTTGCACACCAACCACCAGTTATCATCTCTCTGCAAAGGTCTTTTAATTAAAAGAACAGATCTAAAGGTATAGCAAGAAGACCCCTGACAAATCAACTCTGGCCAGCACTGGAAGTGATCTATCACAGGTAGTGGCCGTCATAGCTTGGTGCTGAAGCACCTATACAGCGGATCATTTATAAAACTAGGCCTTTTGTACTAAGAAAGACAATTGAAATTCTCAAAAAAAGTGTAACAACTAGGAATAAGACAGAAATTGTTACCATATCTTAGATTTAGGGATCATAAAATGATCACCTTATGATAAATTCTTTTAAAGTTCTTATTTATCCAATGAGTGATAAATGTAAAATCATAGCCTTTTAGATCTAATCAGAAATTCATATATTACTGAGTTCAATGCTTTCTTTTACAGACAAAAGTGATATGCCATGACTTAAAAAATGCTTGCAACTTGCAACTTGAACTCAGATATACTGACTCCTAGGGCAGTGATTTTTTTTTTTTCAAATATTTCACATCGCTTTTCTTTATTCCAAAGAGATCATCAAACGATGAAAATAAAAGTAGGTATTATAAATGTCTCAAATAAGTACATAAACTCTATAGGTAATACATCTAAAATACCTAAAATATGATGTTTAAAAGGTTAAGCTGAAGGAGCTGGTTAAAGTCTAATGTTTTTAGATGAGGGATAGTTGTCATGTACCATGAATCCTGTCTAGGTGTTACATGAAGATCAGAATATTAGGCTTGGCATGTCATGAATCTCACATAGTTTTTTCAAATTTTCACCATAGTTTTCTTCCCCAAATTTTCTCACCCTCCTTTTTTCAGTGATCTTCTCTCACTGAAGAGTCAACTCCAGATTGATAGTCTTAAGTGCTTCAGTAAATTCTCTTTCAACTAATGAAATAATTTATTATGCTATTTATGTATAGTGAGAATTACTTCATTTTACTATTAAAGATCAAGACATTTTCTATCTTTATATTTTTTTCCTTGCTGGTTTTTCAACAACAGTTGTAAATAGCTGCTGCAATACTAAATTTTAGAGTAATTCATAGTGGTTTTTCCAGGTCTAAATATTGACAGATACCCTAAGACCCCATGGTTTCAAATGAGCTATGGAAAAACTAAAGGAAAGAGGATTTTGAGCACAACATAAAAAAGTGATTTGGAAGAAAGTACAGTTCAAGGAGACTGGAGATGTATCTGTGCGCAACTGCAGCATTCAGTGTACAACTGGACAAATTCAACCCGAAGGTCTCACTGGGTCTATCACGTTGGAATTAATGGAGGTTTATGAGTCTCTTGTTTTTGAGTTTTCTCCTGATTAACTGGGCATTTACTTCAGCTCCAGTATAAAACATTTCTCTCTTTCTTTCTCCCCTCATCTGAAGAGTTTCCCTAGTCTGGACTGCCAGTCTCCTTTATATCTTTCTCACCATCAATTATCCACTATATTTACACTGCAGCCCATAGTTAGGTTTGGCTTCTTGCATGCAGGTGACTAATTCCGCCTCACAGTTCTAACAGTTCTTCTTCTCCCCGAACCTTTTCCTATCATTTATGCATAAATGGAACATGACAAATCTTCTTGCCACTCTATCCCCCGCCTCACCTCCCGGTTATATTAGGAGAACCAAGAGTATTTCACAGGTAGGACACAGTTTCAGTAGACGACCTTGAATGCCCTTTTCTGCTTGGAGATTAAATAAATTTGTGATATCAAAACTCGCTTGAAATCCCACTCTTAGTCTGCTATCATAGGTTTATTCAACTTACACCTCTCATCTGTAGCAACTCTAATACCCATTGTAGATCTGTGTATTTAATGCACTTATCACATACTGCTCTATACTGTTACTATATCTCATATGTGTTACCCTTGGAAGAAACTTAAGCATAGAAATCAGAGTTTGCACTGCTGTCCTTGGAGGCATCAGCAAATACATCTTGATCTATCTCTGTCTCTGTCTCTCTGCCTCTGTCTGTCTCACTCCTCTTCTCTCTCTATCCCCTGCTATCTTAAGCCTACTGATATCATTTGACTTTGTTTTTTTCCTGAGCAATCATTAACTGCTCTGTCCATTTTTTCCTCTTTGAGGCCACCTCCGATCAGATGTCAAACCTATTAAGCTTTTATTATTTTTCATCAAAACATGTACTCAAATTCTACCTCCTCCACTGAACCTCCCTTGTTAAGAAATAAAGTGTAGATTTCTTATCATCTCAAACAGATACAACAAACCACACTCCCCTCTAACACACACATAAACGCAAACACACAACCCCCTACCGCACCAGTATAAACAGAACAATACATGTATAAATCTTTTCAGTTCGTGCGTTCCTAGAACGGAGAGAGAAACACACTCTGTGTTTCCGAATATGCCACTCTGACAACCTGAGTATCCAATAAATACCACTTCATGTCTCCGATGATAATAAAATAGCAAGCAATTTTTTAAAAACATAAAAACACTGTCAAGTAAAATACTATTAAATCTATTCCATACCAAACATATTTATAAATCTGAAATATGTGAGTGTTCATCTGAGTAGAACCTTCAACTTTTGGAAAATTCATCCCTCTCCTATACTTCGTCTCTGCAGAGGACGCAATTTGTCGGGAAGGTTTCTGCAGCTGCCGTGGCTGCCGTACTATTTTTACTCTCCAGATAAAGAATTTCAGCCTCTAGGGCAGTCAAACTAGCACCTTCCACCAATGCTAATCTCACTTCATTATTCTTTTTTTATAAAAGGTCACAACTCTTTTTATGTCACACATCGCTATGGGCACATTTTCATATATTTAATTTGACACAATATAACAAATACACGACTGTTTAGAGAACTTTGTTGATCACATCCTCAAGCAGGTATTATTTATTCTCTTCATTATTAAAGACTGGGAGGAGTGGTGTGCACCAGCCTCTTTTTTGTGGCTTGCCTTCCTCTTTGTCCTCCTATAGTTTCTGAGAGGCGTCGTTACTGATGCAGAGCAGGAGGAGAAAGTCCCAGGCTCTGACCATATGACAGATTTCCGAAGCAGGAGGCACAACCAGATGTCTTTCAAATCTGTGAAATGGGGTCTGCTAGGTTCTCAAGCATCTTTTGAGCAAGTGCCAACTGTGAGGGATATGAAGAAGTAAACCACAGTCTTGCTCACAGGAAGGTGTGGTCTGGTTCCTGCCATTAGTGCAGACTGTAAATAGATGACTCTATTCAACATGGACTGTTCTAAACATTCACTTTACTTAATTCTCACAAAACCCTAATGAGATGTGTATCGCTATTACCCCAATTTTACCCACGAGCAAACTGAGGCAGGTCGAGGAGAGTGATTTGCCTGAGGTCACATAGATAGGAAATGTTGGAGACAGGATCCAGACTCAGGCAGGTAGACTCCAGAGCCCCTATTATTAACCGTTACAATGTCTAGGGTTCCCAGGACTGCCGTACTATGGGGTCTCGTAATTTGGGCTAATTCAGTTAGCTCACTTAGTTAGAAAAATGTACTAATGAAGACAAGGAAAAATCGATGCGTTACATAAGTTCAACTGTACTTGGCTCATTAAACTACTGGTGGAAGCTTTGCTGAAGTGCAGTAGGCATCTGCCTTTTGGGAGCAGTTGACGCTTTCTAGAAATCTCCTTTGCCTGCCCCTGCTACCACACAAAGATCTCCTTCTGCACCCATGGTTGAAACAGCTCCATTGAGAACTCATTGGTTTTCCATTAATATTAGCAATCCTGTCCTCAGGTGTTCTCTTCTCAAATAGGTGTGTGACACACCGGACTAGTTATCGCACCTGCTGGTAAGGGCACTAGCCCAGACAAGGCAATAATAATTATTTGTTAAACGAATAAAAAGAGGATAGGGGTAAGAAAGTATGGATGGTTTGATGAAACATCACCACTACCAGATTAACAAATTTTAAGTATGAAGGAGACATAGCTAGTTTACATTTATATACAAAGTACATCCTATTTCATCATCTTACAAAGGTGGGAATGCCAAAGAAATACGACACCACTATGTAATGAGACTTCTGTTAAAGAAAGCAAATGGGAATACTATCAGAATGGGGGCAGAGAATACCAGAGGACATTTGTAGATACCTCACCAGAAGTGCGAGGGTGAGAAGACAGTAACAGTAGAGTGTAAAACAAGGCAGAGCAGGGCAAAGTGTCCATACTACTAGCGTAAGACAACTAGTATTGGCCTACTGATACTAGATTACCTCCCCATTCCCTAGTTCTGGACTATCCCCACTGCACTGCATTTGCATTTCCTACACTTACCTAAAACCCTAACTTCAGGGCTCCCCTAAGAGTCATTGAAAGAAAGCACTTGTTATGAACCCTGTTGCCATGTATACCACATGGAAGTCCTGTGACTGTTGTGTAGATGATAGAGTGTGTATGTTGTTTGTTCAACTGGTTAGAACAAGATGAAAATGACTCCCAAGTTTAATACTAAATATGGTGCCACACAGTTCTATGGGTGTGATTACACCACTAGCTGATTGCTCAGATTACATGCTTGAGGGTCTTTTTCATACTAAAGCCAGCACACTCAGCAGTATTAGTACAATCCTTGGTCCCTCCTGTGTCTCATCTCCAAATACTCTCTCTGTAGGCTCAATATGGTTGTGTCCTACCTTAGTTTCAACCCTGTTCAGGTGTGAAAGAAAGCCTCTTCTTTGGTAGTAGAAAGCTGAATTTCTTTTTGTGGGATGCTGATGATAATGTGTAATCACTCTTCCTTTTACCTTGTAAATTAGCAATTACTATGATACATGTGGAAATTTATTTTGTGTCCTAATACAAAGAAGGAAGGCACGATTGCAGAGTAAGTGAAGGATGAAGGTCTGTTGTTCATCTGAAGATGCATACCCTACCTCAGTCCCCACTGCCTCGCTGGAATTTCCCATATTTATTTGGGAAAGTCTGCCACATAGGGCACCGCAATTATTTTCACACCAGTCTCTTTGACCCTTTCCTTATCTTGCCTAACTTCTATCCTGCTGCTGTCACAGGGGCATTCGGTTCCTACTTATTCCTAGCCGTAGGGTCTTTCACGGAGACAATTTATTCCACTGCTTCATAAATATTGGATATTTTATATTAGTTAAACAAATTAAGCATAAAGATTTCCCTTCATCTTCAAGAATTATAAATATTCTTAATAGGTCTGAAAGCATAAGTGGGCCCAGTAATGTCTACATGTGTTAGCCCAAAATTCTATCAAATAAAAATAAATAAAAAAGAAATATCTTCAGATAAATTAATAACGAGAAAAAAGAAAATAGTTTATAAATTAAATCAGAGAGGATTTAAGTCTGCAGTGGAATCTAAGTCATAATATGTAAAAGCACAAAATGATAGCCATTTGGGGCAGTGGTTCTGAAATTTACTCATATCGCAGGATCACCTGAGGAGCTCTACAGAATTACAGATGCTTGGACCTCACATTGACATACACTGAATCTAGGGCTTCCTAGGTGGCGCAGTGGTTAAGAATCCACCTGCCAATGCAGAGGTCATGGGTTCGATCCCAGCTCCAGGAAGATCCCACATGCCGCAGAGCAACTAAGCCCGTGTGCCAAAAAAAAAAAGAAAAAAACAAACAAACAAACAAAAAAAACAAACAGACATACACTGAATCTAAAATTCAGTGGGAAGTTACAAGAAATCTTCCTTTTTGAAGGCATTTGATGTAATTTTAGCTTAGAGTGATGTTTAGCAACCACTGGCTTCTAGAATTCTTGTGACACTGTGATTTGCCTGTGCAACGTCTACAGCAGGGGGCATCATGCAGCCCAGATGGAGGGGAGAAGGGCAAAACTCTAGGAAGCTGGAGGCTACCTGTGAACCACTGGTGTCTAAGGAAAGGAAAGTTACGGCCACGGAGAGAGAAGAGTCTTACTCAGATTATCTTGGGAAAAAAGAAAAAAAAATCCTATATAGAAAACTTTCAACTTACATTAAGAGCATGCTACAAAAGTTAAGAGAAACAGATACTTAAGTTCCCACTGAAGATATCCGTAATGGACTGTGGCTTCCTGTGCTACTAATGGAAGAACTGGGTAAGCAGGTATGATGGAGGGAGGGCCACCATGGTGGGCTTCGCTGACATCAAAACACAAGCCACTCAGCAGCAGAAGACTGAGGAAATGCTTTTCAAAGGCATAGAGTGTCACTTTATAATACAACTCTACACCAGGCCCCTGGGATCAGCCAACTCTTCTTGACGCAGCTGTCATCAAAGGAAGAGTTGTTTTCTGCTGGAATTTCCTCATTGCTAATTTTTCAACTTTGAATCAAAGCTTCCATTTCATATTATGCAATTATAATGTGTCAGGAAAGAAGAAATAAACCCAGAGCCTTGGAGATTAAAAGAAAAAAAGAAAGGAAAAGAAAGGATCAGGGGAAGAATCAGTCCCACCCAAAACAGCTGATATAAGTTGCACAGTCATTAAGAGAGAACAGAAAGTCAGTAATGACATGATCACTGAACAAATAGTTGGGCAGTTGGACTAGGGAAGCATGGAAAAGCAAATGTGTTTAAAAAGACATTTCAAAAGGGACAAAGTTGTTCTGTCACTGAGAGGAGCCACCAATACCCAGGTATCAAGCAAATCTGAAACTAAATTACTTACAAAATGGAACTTGAGATGGGAAGAAACTATATAAGATCAAGATTTTGCTACAATGACATTTATTTGCATCCTTCAGATAATAAAAATATATTCAACTCATTACCCAGTGGGAAACGGTCAAATTAAAGCTTTATGAAATGGTGCTTGACAGAATCACATAGGGTCCTAACAACCGGGAAATTTGGATGAAACTTCCTCGCTGCTTTGAGCATGTCAAGGGAAGAAAGAAAACAAATCACTTGTTTTAGTACTTGTCATTAAGTACTATATACAGTAGTTAAGTATTAATAAATAAGTAGTTAACATTTATGCAATGATTCATTTCTGCTAAAATATGCATCAGCTGCTCATTTATTATTTATTATCGCCTCCACAACAGAAAATGAGACAGAGTGGCCAGAACTGCCATTGTTTTTTAAATATCACTTTGATTTTTGACTACCCGGATCATAAATAAACGGTTATCTTCTGCACTGGAAAAATCACGATGATAAATTAACATTGGCCTGGTCTACTTGCACACTCCACATGAAAACACCAGCTTCCATATTTAGAAAAACACAGAGTACAGCGTGCTGCTTACAACTGAGACAATCATAATAATGAAAATAAATGCTCTGATCGTTCACATTCTTTTTGCCCCTTTTCACTCACAGGCATTTGTACCATGCCCAATTTATATCTTCCCTTTTTTTCTGTATCATAGTCAATAATTTGACTCTACTAGCAGTCACTCAAATATATTTCTGAGAATCGAAGAGGATTACTGAATATCCTTGTGAAACTCAGGATTGTTTTTTCTTGAGCTGTCAAGAGGATGAAGGTGCTCCCCTCTCCTGTAATATTTGCTTCATCTGTAAGCGTTCATAGGTTTTGATTTGAGATTTCATAGTCACGTAACTACAATTGCTAGTTGTGCCTATTCACGTGGCATTTTCAAATTTTGTATGTTACCTGATTCAATTATGTAGTCCAATACCTCAAACTCTGATGTGATATCACTGGGAATTCAAGCTAAGGTCTTTAGATGCGTCCAGACAGATGTAAAGGTGTCTGGTGTGGTCTGAATCCTGACACTGGGAGCCACATCCAGGACAGAAACAGGCCTGGACTAGAATCTAGAGAGACTGTGTTCCAAACCTGGCTTGTACCTTACAGAGGATTTGGACAAGTCACTTCACCTCTTTATATCTAAGTTCTCTCTTGTGAAAAAAGGAAATCGTAATGCCTACATGAGAGCTCTGTTATAAGGACTAAGCGAAAGTGTTTTGTAAACCATAAATGGCCATAAGAATGCAAGGAACTGTGATTTAATATGACATTAGGGTAAATATCTTTTTAGTCAGTTATGAAACTGATGGTCTCAGAGATGCAGGCCTAGCCCTTATTATCACAACAATGTCTTCTCTGTGAGAGCCCTGTCTTGGGAGCAAACCTGTTGACAAGAGCCCCTTGATGGTGTAAGAACTAATGGTAACGACCCTTGTCCAGCTCCCAAAGACAACTAGCAAGGTTTAGGCTCAGCTTTAACCTTCCACACAACACAGCCTCTTCAGTCCTCAGACGAATTTCTCAGAGTGTGTCAGAATCCTAGAGCCCAACTGCTAAAGACAGGAAGCAATTAAATATGTAAATCAAGGAAATTATACCGCGCTGATGACACTCAGTGCAGCGTCTGCCCCCACCTCCTCCTCCTCCTTCTCTCTGCTTCCATTCCCCACGGGATTAAGGCTGGTGTGAGATCTCCTTTCTTCACTGTGCTCCCCGCTAAATGTTTTTTATTCTCAACCACCTGCCCCCGGGCCTTCTCATCAATTATTAATCAAGTGCCTATGAATATGCATAAAAGCCTGTCTCTCTGGGTTTTATTAAATTAAATATATATATAATGAACGTGTTCTGTGCCATGGTTGATAAAAGATCACATGGTGGTAGACAAGAGGAAGATGAAGGGACAAGTTTGGGGTGTTTTTTCCACCCCATTGAAGATCTCAGCCACTGATTACATGGGTTTGTTTTGTTTTTTATTTCAAATGTGTTTCTAAATTAATATTTTAAGAAGTTTAAACTCTGGATAAGGTACCATTCTGGAATCTGCTTTCTTTGGATAGGCACAATTCTTCACGTCTTGGAGGAGATAATATGGGTTAGGAAGAGACTGGACAGGTTGCTGAGACATCGTTCTACTCTCCTTCCAAGATCTGTCACCGTAGACGTGGTATCCTGAGGCAGGATCGGTGATGGGAATGAATTCATGAACACTGGAAACCCATCTTCTGTACTCGGTGATGTCACTTGTCAACTCATTCGTGGTTTTCATTTCCCAACTTTCTACTTCATCTGAGGCTTCCTTTCCAAAGAGAAATAATATCTTCTCATCATGAGTGATACGGAACAACATGTCTGTTGATGAAAGACACGGCTTTTATCTTACCACGTAGGCCTTTCCTGATCACTTTCTCTCCAATAGCACATCCCTACCCTGTCGTACTTATTACCCTTCCTAACATATAAAATGATTTGTTTACTACTTTTTGTTTCCTGTGCCTTCCCCACCACGAATACAAGCTTAATGAAAGAAGCAATTTTGTCTTTGTTCAATGCCTCTCAAAAATGTGTTTTGAATACAAAAAAATGAATGAAAAGTATAAGGACACCATTAAAAAAAAATCATTCCTCTTATTACTAACATGAGCTTCAGGGACAAACAACTCTGTCCAAGCAAACAAACTAAAATAGCCCCAGGTGGTTTCCATTGCTTCCACAAGCGTTCCCTCGCTCTCCTGTCTCCTACAGGTGGGTTTACTGCACATGGCCAGCTGACCCTGATGCAAAGAAAACCTCAGTTTTTTTTTTTCATAAATTTATTTATTTATTGGCTGTATTGGGTTTTCGTTGCTGTGTGCGGGCTTTCTCTAGTTGCAGCCAGCGGGGGCTACTCCTTGTTGTGATACGTGAGCTTCGCATTGAGATGGCTTCTGTTGTTGTGGAGCACAGGCTCTAGGCACATGGGCTTCAGTAGTTGTGGCTCGCAGGCTCAGTAGTTGCTGCTGGAGGGCTCTAGAGCACAGGCTCAGCAGTTGTGGTGCACGGGCTTTTGATCCACGGCATCTTCCCAGCCCAGGGATCGAACCCGTCCCCCACTGCACCTCCAGGGAAGTCCGAAACCTCAATGTATTTTATATTAAAAAAATAATGTGTTCTAATAAAAGGTACTTGGAAATGGGATTATCTTGTTTTGCTGACTTCTTATTTGCTCTTACCCATATTATAGCCATAGAGAACAAAATATAAATATATTTAGCCACGTGCAGGTGAAAAAATGGTGGATGCTTGTGTCTTCTGTTCTTTATTCGAGTCATAGGACACCTGCCTCCCACACATCTTCCTGTTTTCCTGTCTCTCACATCTTGGCATCTTTGGCATTTAGCATCTGTAAGCCTCAAATATTTTTTTCATGTATAAAAGAATATATTTCAATTAGATGAAATCTAAGAATTAATCAAAAATGAAATTAAATCTATAGGAGCAACTCAAGGAAAAAAAAAGTTATTTTATTATTTCCTTGTTTACAACACGTAATTTCTTATCTGTCATTAATATCAAATCAATAGTTAACATTTTTAGTTTGGAATTTTCTACTTTGTTCTACTATTTATTCTCCTTTCTAAAGAATCTCAAATCCAACTTACAGAACAGTGTATTCACCTAATGTTATTGAAAAAATCTAATTTTATAGAGTGCCATTTAAACAGAAATGCCAATTTTCAGTAATAAGGGTCACTATAATAATGTTTAATGCCTCACTGACTTCTTACCAGCTAAAATGCCCTTTAAACATATATGCCTCTTTTATTTCAAATTCGAAAATGAATCATCACACTTTGATGAGCATTCCATCACACCAGACATTGTAGTTAAATTTTCCTCTTTAACAGTGTCATTAATTTATCGCTGCTTTCCTGAACTCTCCTGATGTATTCATTCAGTGCACTGCTATTGTGAAAACAAACAGCAATGGCCACAAAGCTCTAATGTCGATGCTATTCCGGGTAGGAAGTTGCACAAGCTCTCAAGGGTTGATGATCTAGGAAAACCAATGGGATCTGTATACAAATAGCTATACTACAAAGTAAAATGGTTCCAGCACCACGGGAGCAATGCAAAGAAAGTACTATCAGAGACCCGGGGAAGAAGAGATCCCTTCTGCCTCAAGTGATCAGGAGAGAATCATAGAAGATGTGAGGAAGTCCTCGGAGGGTGAGAAAGGATATCAAAAGTGGTAACCGTGGGCCAGGCCACCCAAAGCACACACTCTATGTATGCCTTGGATATTATGAATGGGAGGAATGAGAAAGGCAGATAAGAAACCTTCTCGCACATCTTCCTGACTCCCACCATGAGTGGTGAAAGAAATGAAGAGAAAAAGAATGATGAGAAGGTGACAGGGACATAGAGAAAGTAAGATCTTTGGTACCAGAAACGTCATAAAATCTTCCCTCTCACAGTTTCAAGAAGGTCTGGACTAGATCCCAGGGACTGAACTTGTCCCAAGTCTCCTAGGAAGAGCACTACAGTCCCCCAAAGAACAATCCAACAGTCTTCTAAGACCGAAATTAAGTAATGCACAGATCAGAAGGCTCACACAGTTTCCTTAGAGTAATTACCAATATGGTGTTTCAAGAAAAATCTTCCTTTCCCTATATGACCTTTGCCCCAACCCACTGTGTGTGTGTGTTTATGTGTGTGTTTGTGTGTGTGTGTGTCTAAAAAATAATTCTACTTCACCGCTACGTATGTATACCAACACATATCACATTTTAGGGAGTAGATAGCTTTAGGTAATGGGAATATATTAAATAAATCAAACTTATGAATAAATCATTGCCAATTGCTTGGGGATTATTGTGTACACAAGAGACTGGTCTGACCCCTGAATGTGAGATTTGTCATCAGCAACGGAAATGGGCTTGTAAACAGGAGCACAGCGTAGCCACACAGAGCACTGTGAGAAATGAGGCAAAAGGGCTTTGAACATGCAGTTGCCTCAAGCAGTCAAGAGACATGATTTTTCAATCTGACATAATGGAAGTCCCTAGAGAGATCCATTTTTCATTCTGACATGACTAAGATAATAAGCCAAAAGTTAAAATACATAATATGAAGCCCAACACAAAGAAAACTATTTTTATTTCAGGGACAGCAGAGTACACCTTGGTCCGTGTTGGCCTAAATGGACATTCTTTCCCTTATAGAAGCACTCCAGTGACTAGCTCAGAAGAACAATTAATTCTAAGAGTAGTACTCATGGAAAAAGTCAAGAAGAAGTACTGTGCGAAGTCTGATTCTCTGTGGATATGCTGACATAACCCCAAACTTTGAGAAATTGTTTTTAAGGAATAAAAAGAATGATGATTTAAAAAATTAAATAAACGAATCTTCTATGATGGGATGGGAAGATCCTTAGGAAACCTAACCTTCTTTCTAAGGTTAGATTTCACATTTTGCATTCTTTTTGCAGGCCATCAAGACGGGTAAGTTGTAACTGATATGTAACTAAGTAAAGTTTCAGTAGACCAAATTTGGTATATAATTTAATTGTGATATTCATGAACCCTATATAAAAGCTAGTAAAATGAAAATAAGTCATAATAGATTTCATTTTATTTTATAGTATTTATTTTACTGAGACCGATTTTGAATTATATATTCTGTTAGAAATGCAGAGAAAAAGGGAGAATAAAAATAGGAAAGGTATTATGGATATAATGATCAATGGGATATTTGTAAAGACTTTTTAGAAAGCGAAAGCGTCAAAGCTCTGGGCTCTCCTCTTACCTGAGGTGTCTGGATAGGAGCCAGATTCATGACACTCATTTTGATGAGTGATGCCACTGCCTAACATACTACATGTTGTGGTTGAAGGGGATGGGGTCTTATCTCTTAGTAAAATTGATCTTAGTACAATAATAAAATAAAGGTTTCCAAATATACCCTACAAAAAGCAAAAGTATTATCAACCTCCACATCCCGACGGCTCTGAGAGGCAAGAGACAACATAACCCTTTACAGGTAGCTCCACAAATCAGCACCCTCTGTAGACATTTTTGCGTTTTCACTTTTTCCCTGAGACCCAACTCAGATTACATTAACCATCTTACATTCTTCTCCAGCATGTAACAAAGTTCTCCAGCTGGGTGTTTATCAAGGGACTCATCATATAGACAAGGACAAATACATCCTATTGCATATTAACTCCAGAATTTTCTACCTAAGCTTTCAAAACCCCTTCAGCATCATGCTTACTGTTTACCAATCACATGTTCCATGACAATTCAACATGATTTCTCTAGACCACCCCAAATTAATTTTTTTACAAGATTTTTTTTCTTTTTTACAAGATTTGCCTGTTCCCACCTCTCTGTTTCCACACTTACTTATCTTTACCCCTCGTGGGTTTTTTTCTCCTTTCTGCTACCATATGCCCTTCCTTTGCAGAACTCAGCTTTACATTCAAGTCAATGAGGAAATCGTGCCCTATAGAACTCCTAACTCTCCAGCTGTTTCCAGTTTTGAGTTTCTCAACACTTCCTCCTTTGTTAAAGCACAAATCTGTACGGGATTTCATGTGGCCTTAAGTTTTTATTTACTTTTCTTTTGTTGAACACCGTTGCAGTTCCCCCTTTCTTTTGTACCATCCAAGTGTTCTACAAGTGTGTGGATACTCAATATCTAGTAGAATGAAGACAGAGAGTAAAGCAACGTAATGCTACCACTCTCTACTGCTCTCTAGAAACTTGCAGTGATCTCTATCAAGGCTATATGTGCCTAAGAATGGAACAGAATATATCGGTGCGTTCAGCACTTTGCTGATGAATCATCCAGTCATCTCTCTACTGTTGCTGTTTTGTTTGTTTGTTTTTCTCTCTATGGATCCAGAAGCTATAGGGTTTGTCTGAGACTCAGCATCACAGAATTCTTAAGGCTTTCCCTTCAGGTGATCAGGTGTTCTATTACCTTGCTCAGCGACCATTAGACTTCAGCTAACACAAAAATCTCTCCTGGGATCCAGTCAATAATCCTCTGTATTCTTAGTTTTTAAGGGTCTTTCTGGGAGAAAAAGTCAGGGAGAAATAAGGGAGGTGGATGAACAGGAACTTGGACTAGACAGGGTCGAACAGAGGAAAGGAATGCCTCCCTCTGTCCCATGTAGACACGGAGAGATCAAGTCAATTCTGTGATATGAGGGTGAAAGCCTGACAGAGTCTGGATTCTATTCAGTTCGACAAAGGGCAGAAAAACAAAGATTCTACTCCACTGTGATCAAAAGGGAATCCCTTCTTTTCTATCCTGTGACTTACTCCCACTTACTGAAAAAATAAGTAATAAGTACCCAATATGTTCCAGGATCTAGATCCCAAAACACAAACAGCCAAACTCTCTCTCATTGGACACTGCTTAAATGGTAAGCCACCAATGACTTCAGTGCCATCAGGGTGAATGTGACTACCTGGGGTCATTTCACCCTCATTCAAGTTCAAAGGTGGCTCATAAACATAGTATACACCTCCCCCACTCCACACGACCCCTCCCTGCTCCCTTCCACTTCTCCCTCTGCCCCCCAAACACATACTTCGCAAAGGCAAGCAATAGTGACTCCCCATTAAATCGCACAATTACAGGCCTGACTTGACCACAAAACTACTACTTGGGAAATCTACAGTAGGGTAATTTGTTTTCTCAATGACTGTATTTTCACCTTCACAATCATTTCTTTTGAAAATGTTTATAAAGGACCCACTCCATAGGCTACCATCTCTCCCTGCATAATACCTAAGAGCCTTTTTGACTTGCTTTCAATTGCAAGTTGACCAGGGGCAAACAGAGGAGGGCAGTAAGGACTGGCATGGAAGAATCTTTCTTACAGCGGATTTCCCTGTGGTCTCAGTTAAGCGTTAATGGTCACTCCTGCCACCCTACACCTTTCACACCAGTGATAGAAGATATTCATTTGTAAAATGTCTGCAGAGCTTCAGACCAATGCTATAGATACTTAACGCGTTTTCTGTTTGAAGTTGTGTCCACTGCAATTGATTGCTTTCTGATGTCTAGAGGATGCTGCCTCTGTTAATAGCATAAAGTGTTGTTTTCTGTTGTGCAGAAGTAAATATGCAGATCACAGAATTTGAGGTCTAGAAAGGGACTGTGTATAAATCTCTTCTTAGAGATGGACACACGGAGGCCCTGAGAGATACCTTAGAGTATGATTTTCCCCAGTACCTCTCACTCACCCCCAGGACTTTCATGCCCTTCCTGGTGGTACACAGCTCTTCCTCTAACACAATAAAAACCCCAATTTGTCTTGTAGGCACCACTAACTCTCCAGATTCATGGGTCGTTATTGGGTCCCAACCCCAACCTGGAGAACTATTACCATAAGGCTACGGCTCAGCAGGTCAGTGTGTCTCTTGAACTACTCTACCAGGCAGCTATACCCAGAGGCTTTTTTCTGTATCTGCAAATCATTTTTCAGATGCTTTCATCTGTCATGGAAGTCACCACCACCTTACTGTGGGCTTGTTTTCAGATACCTTCATATTTTTCTGTGATTCCATACTATTAGGTTCTTCAAAATATATAATTGGCCCACAGAAAGGAACTGTGCCAACTTAAACTGCTCTCTGCCACTCCTTGTCCCTCCTATCATAATTGCATTTATTTTATTTGTGAAACACTGTTATTAGCCTCCAGAGATTTCATGACATGATAACCCCTTGATAAGAATTTCACATTCAACAATTTCCACCACTCTCATGTCATAAGAGTGACATAAAGCTGTAGAAACGGTGAGGCAGCATGGCCCAGTCTTCATGTGTTTACATTTTGGAGTCAGGCTCCTGGGGCAGCCACATTAGCCATTAGACTTTGGGCCACTTTGCCCTGGGAATTTCATTATTTGTGAACAAGAAGAATGACTTCACCTCCTAGAGTGCTTGGGACAATAACGTGCACAAAGCATGAACACAGATCTTGCCCCAAATTAATGCTGAGTTCATATCAGTAGTATCCCTCCCTCATTCAAATGAACACTTGAAACAATGTTCACAGTAACTAGGGAGTGATAAACAAAGGCAAGTAAAAATACCGGTGATTACCTTTTCTGTCATCAGCTTGGGAAACATTAGGGAAAAATTATAATTCTTAGGGAGTTCTACAGTCTAGTGAAGCAGGTATTCTTATACTCTTGCTGGTGGGATTCTTTTGGCATACACTGTTCTGTTGCTTGTGTGTGTGTGTGTCTGTTTACATTGTCCTTCTTCTCTGCATCTAAATTCCATATTAATCATTCCATTGCTTTCTTTTTAAATATTATTGCTTATATATACTTATAAACATGTATACATATACATTACATATAAATAGAGGACTAATTTTAGTTCTTTTGTTCTTTAGTTGTAAAACTTTACCTTTTTTTCACATACTATATACTGCCAATAATCATCTATATTGTTGCATGTCATTCATATTGACTGCTGTATACTATTTCGTTGGATAAATATGACATAGTTTATTCTTCAGCTCTCCAGATGACGTATTTGAGATGTTTCCAAATTTTTATTATCATGAATATTATTGAATATGTATCCTGCTATACATGTGCAAGAATTCCCTTCGCCACCTGGGAGTAGAGCTGCTGAGTCATCAGGTATGTAAATGTTCAATTTTAGAATGTAAAGTTGAACTGTTTCCCAAGGTGGTTGCCTCAGGTTAAACTCCCAATGGCAATATCCAAAAGGTCCAGTGGAACCTACTCAGCACCTGATATTATCCGACTTTTAAATGGTTTCCAGTTAAATAGGTGCAAAGTTGTATATCACCATGGTCTTTATTTGCATTTCCTCAACCACTGATTTTTTTTAAATATATATGTTGGCCACAACATTTCTTCTTCTGTGAAATTCTGGTTGTCTTTTTTCCTGACCGTTTTTTTTTTGACTGTTTGTAATTTGTGGCAAATATCCGAAAATGTGCATCCCTTTTGGTACAGCATTTTTAATTCTGGGAATTTACATATGAAGATAAATTTTCAAAGGTTGCCTGAAGAAATTCACTGAGGCTGTATGGGTAACAGCAAAATGCAGTAAACATGCTAAATGTTCAATAAATAGGGATTGTCCAAATAAATTATGAAAATATATTAAAAAAAGGATTGCTGAATACATTAAATAGTGATGCTGATTATGTATATGGAATCAAGAGAAGATATTCACAATATGATGTTAAAAGAAAAAAGTTGGTCATAAAAGTGTAGATACATCATGAATCTATTGTATGTGTTTTTGTGCATACGTGTGGACTTACATGCTAAAAGTGGAAAGACATACACATGTTGTTCACAGCTCTTACTTCTGGGTAGAGGGATTTAGAGTGATTTACATTCTTCGTTCTTGTCTATCTATTTTTCTACTGTAAAATTCATTATTATGCCATTAAACCAAGTCTATACTTTAGATATATAAAGTCACAGAAAGCTTAGATAATTTATATAAAGGCACACAGGCAATAAGAGGCAGAGTTGGGCCTAGAACCCAAACAACACCATATAAACAGTCTCTTAACATTTGTTTACTCTTTACTCAATTCACTGTGGTCCTGTAACAGGAATGTCAATATCCTCGTCCTTTTGGTCAAGCATTAAACTTTTTTCTTTTTTTTTTTTTTTTGCTGTGCCTGGGCTTTCTTTAGTTGCGGTGAGTGGAGGCTACTCTTTGTTGTGCTGTTTGGGCTCCTCATTGCTGTGGCTTCCCTTGTTGCAGAGCACAGGCTCTAGGTGCATGGGCTTCAGTAGTTGCAGCACATGGGATCAATAGTTGTGGCTCACGGGCTCTAGAGCGCAGGCTCAATAGTTGTGGCGCAAGGGCTTAGTTGCTCTGCGGCATGTGGGATCTTCCTGGAGCAGGGATCGAACCCGTGTCCCCTGCATTGGCAGGCGCATTCTTAACCACTACGCCACCTAGGAAGCCCAAGCATTAAGCTTTTGAATAGTAATAAGAGTGACCTCTTCCTGCTTAAAAGTGCTAACTGGATGCATGGGCATAAAGGAATATCATGCAATGATAATTATGGGGGTGGGCTGGGTGGGACAAAATCTAACTGTTCCTGTGCATGTACTTAATCTGAAATGAAGAGTTTGCATAGAGCCAATCTAGGGAAGGAGGCATTTTTTCACAGTTCTCAGATGCTTTCTGATACAGGCATGCCTTGGAGATACTGTCGGTTTAGTTCCAGACCAACCCCAATAAAGCAAAGATCACAGTAAAGTGAATCACATGAATTGTTTGGTTTTCCACTGCATATAAAAGTTATGTTTACACCATACTGTAGTCTATTAAATGTGCAATAATAGCATTATGTCTAAAAAATGTACATATCTTAATTAAAAAATACTTTATTGCTAAAAAATGCTGCCTTCTGAGCCTATGAGTCATAATTTTTTGCAATAGTAACATTGACGATCACTGGTCACAGATCACCATTACAAATATAATAATAAAGAAAAAGGATGAAATATTATGAGAATTACCATAATGTGACACAGAGACACGAAGTGAAGAAATACTGTTGGAAAAATGGCACCAAAAGACTTGCTCAACACAGGGTTGCCACAAAACTTCAATTAGTAAAAAACACAATATCTGTGAAGTGTAATAAAATGAGATATGTCTGTATAAGGAAGGATTTGCTATTAGCATAATTACAAAGGTCATTGCCCCATACAGTCTTTTAATAGTCTGATGACAGATTAGTAAGACTATCGTTAACCTAGCATTTGGCTCACATGACGGGATGTGAAAAAGTCAGTAGATTTTTAGGAGAATGAATATCCAGGTGCTTTAATTTTAGTGTTATTATATTGAATTTTACTATTTTTCAATTCTTTACTTTCATCAGTCTCTATTCCTCTCATGCCCTTTCTCATTATTTTACATAAAATTCTAACCTCGGTTCAGAATATTCCCATGATAGCTCCTGATTAAAACACAATAAAGACCACATTAAGGGTAAGCAGAATATAAAAGGTGACTAGGTACCCAGGGGACCATTAATCTATCCTCACTTGAAACTGCTAAATCTATTGAAAATAATTTCTCAAATCCGGTATAACCCTGGATTACACCACAGTCAAAGCTTGTTCTTTTTAAGCTGGGATCTAAATACGATTTGAGTCAAGGCATACCCAAGGAATTGACGAGACACAAAGGGAAAACAAACCGGAATGTAATGTTGAGTCTAGAGTTTAAATATCAATTACTATTATGAGCTCTTCTCATTATCCTAACATTGCTATCATTATTACTATATTTCCTTAGTGTATCTCCTTGGTTTTAGCAGTGTTGGTGACCAGGCCCCTCATGGTGGCTGTCATTGATGCTGCATATGAATCCACTTCATTTGGTATCTTTCTAATACACTCATAGTATCCTCCTCTTAATGATTAACTGAGGACAGAGCAGGACTGAAATATACTATATTTAAGAAAAACGATTCATAAAACTCATAATTCTCCTATAAGCCATCTAGCAATTACCTGGCAGATTTCAAAAGCATTATGTTTTCTCACAAGCCTAAATACTTGTCAATAATAAATTCCTGATTAAATTTTATTAGATTTTTCATGCTAGAATTGAATGATTTTGAGAACGTTGGTTGCTTATTGCATCAAGATCTATTAATGATTGGCTAAATCTTTGCTTGGTCACTGAAAACCCCTAAGCTTTTCTTATTTGCCTTTAACCACCTATGTTTATGGTAAATGCTCAATAACATGTTTACTATATCAAACAGCCTAGGTCAGATTAATTATGTGTTTTAAAACAAGACTATCCTGTTGTGATATCAAAAATTTTATGGGACAGGAGTATCATGTCAGCAAGAAGACAGATGAGGAAGCTCCAGCCCCAATTCCCTTCATAAAAATACTAACTTAATAGCAATATACAAACCAAAATGCCTTAATGAAATCTCCAGAAATCAGTGAAGAGGTCACAGTACCCCAGGTTAGCACAAAGCTAAGAGCAGCTGCATTGAAACAGCTAAGAAAAGCTTTTTCATTCTACCTATGATTACCCTCCCCCAGGCTGGCACAATTCAACATGACTGGGTGAAAATATCTCACTTGGAAGTTTCTTCCTTGGAAGGGAAAGAGAAGAGTGTAACATGTGTTTAAAATTCTGTTTTTTGTTTGTTTGTTTGTTTGTTTGTTTTGGGTGGGGGTTGTTCAAGGGACTGATTTTTGTCTCACCTCACAGGGAGAAAACTAATGGAACTAGAATACTTTGGATACCTGGGCACTCAGTGCAAAAGACAGCTAAACATCTTAATTCAGCACAGAGAACCTGTAGTATTGCAGACGGACACCAGAGGGAGGAAAAATTTCTGAGCTCCCAAAAAAGAAACTGGCAAATCTCTCCAAATGGGAAATTATACCCACAAGCACAGAAAAGACATATCCCCAGAAAAGGTTTGAGAGGCCCTGAGAATCTCTAGCCAGGCTAATTGGTGAAGGTCTTCCCCTGTATGAAGCTAGTCTGTTAAGGCTGGGAGAAGTGCCTGTTTTTCTAAATAAACAAGTCTTGTGGGGTTAAAGTCACAATGCATATGAAGAAACAGCAAAATAGGACCCAACGAAAAGAACAATATTAATCTCTACAAACCAATCCTAAAGAAAGGGAGATGTATGAATTATCTGACGAAGAAATAAAAATAACTGTCTCAAACTCAATGATCCTAAAGAGAACACAGAATGATAACTAAGTGAAATCAGGAAAACAATGCATGAACAAAATGAGAATATCAATGAAGAGATAGAAAGTAAAGAAGAACCAAATGGAAAACTTGGAACTGAATAATATAATAACTGAACTTAAAATTTTTCTAGAGGGGTTCAACAGCAGACTTGATCAAACAGAAAAACAAATCAGAAAATTAAAAAAGAGATCATTTGAAGTTACCAAGTTAGAAAAGAAAAAGAAAAAATGAAGAAAAGTGAATGAAATCTAAGGAGCTTAGGGGAAGTCATCAGGAGGACCAATATGCACATTATGGAGTCCAGAAGGAAAAGAGAGAGACTATCTGAAGAAATAATAGTTGAAAACTTTCCAAATATAAGCAAGGAAATGGACATCTGAATTCAAGAAACTCAAGAGATTCCAACTAGGATAAACCAAAAGAAGCCTACATTGAGGGGCACGATAATCAAACTGTCAAAAACAAAGAAAAAAATCTTGAAGGCAACCAGGGAAAAGCAACTCATCACACAAAAGGGAGTTCTTATAAGATTATCAGAAGATTTCTCAGCAGAAACCTTAAGAAAAACAGCTGACCAAGAATACTCTATCTGAAAAACTGCCTTTCAAAATCAAGGCGAAATAAAGAGTTCCTCAGATAAATGAAAGCTGAGGGAGTTCATTGGCACCAGACCTGCCTTACAAGAACTGCTAAAGGGAGTCCTTGAAGTCAAAAATGAAAGGACACTAGAAAGCAACATGAAAACATACAAAACATAAAGGTCTTTGGTAAAGGTACATAAATAGATAAGCACAGAATTCCAAATTGCTGTAATGGTGTTGATTAGATCACTTTAACTCCGATGTTGAATTTAAGATAAAAGCACAAAAAATTAACTATCCTGATAAAAGTATGTTAATAGGTACACATTATGAGAAATGTAATTTGTTACATCAAGAACATGAAGTAGGGGGAACATAAAAATTTCTCAAAAAATAAAAAATAGAATTATTGTATCCTCCAACAATCTCACTTCTTGGTATATATCCAAAAGATTTGAAAACAGAATCTCAAAGAGATATTTGCATGTCCATGTTCACTGTAGCATTATTCATAATAATCAAGAGACTGAAGTAGACTTAATACTTATCAACACATGAATGGATGAAGAAAGAGTGATATATAAATATAGTGGAAAATCACTCAAACTTAGAAAAAGAGGAATTCCTGTTATATGCTACAACATGGATGAATCTTGAGGACATTATGCAAAGTAAAATAAGATAGTCACAAAAAGGCAAATACTGCATGATTCTACTGAAATGAGGTATCTAAAGTAGTCAATTTCATAGAAAAATAAAGTAGAAAGTGGTTACCAGGAGCTAGGGAGGAAGAAAAGGGATATTGTTGTTCAATGGATATAGAGTTTCAGTTTTACAAGATAAAAAAATTCTAAAAATCTGTTGCAACACAATGCACATGTAGTTAACACTACTGTACTATACACATAAAAATAGTTTAGTTATGTGTTTTCTACTGAAATGAAAAATATTATGGGATGGGAACATTAACATAGTGGTTGTGAGCACAAGCTTTGGATTCCAACTAACCTAGGTTTAATTTTGGATTTAGTCTCATACTAGCCATGTGGTTCCAGCAACTTACTTAATCTCTCAAGTGGGCTTCCTATTTGGCAAAATGGGGATAATAACTGTTTCTACCTTGTGTCATTATTATTAGACATTTTTTAGGTAAGTGTGAAACCCTGACCTCAGCACTAGACAACTGGTGAGCACTGAGTCAGTATTAATGCAGGTGAGGAAGAGGAAGTATAACTGAAGGATTAAGGATAAGACTGGAGATTTCCTGAAAACTTTGATGTTCGTGGAGATTGTGGGTAGCAATATTTGAAGGCTAGCAATATTCACATTATTGTTGTGCCTACCTTGGAATGAACACCTTAACCTAACATAAGGATGGAGAGCTGAACCATAACAGCCCCTAACTCATCTATAGGTCTCTATCCAAGGTCCTGAAGTACTTTCAGCATATAATCTCAACTTTTCCATAAACACCCCAGAACCTGATCAGTCTATTCCAAAATGCATTTTGCAAAAGATTATAACCTATATTTCAAAACAAACTGAAAATATATGATTACAGAATTCCCATTTGTGTTTCCATACTTAAAGAAAATATTTCTGGGGGAAGAAAAACACATTAAGTTTAGGAGAGTGAAACAATAAAAATGTTTACTATGACTCAATGAATACTGGTTGTAATTAGGTACGTGCATGATTACAGCTACTCACACCCTCACAATAAATTAGCCTTTTAATTAAGGATTATCTGTCATTCAGAGACATCAGAAATCAAATTAGAGTTTTCAGTGGTCTTCCTAGAAGAAAGCATTTCAGGAGTCGGTCTTCCAAAACGTACACTATTCCCCAGTTTTGCTGATAAAAGAAAAATGAGGATATGTAAAGAGGCTTTCCTACTCCCTTATAAAATCTCCTAGTTGATACTCCCAAAGGAAATAAAGTCTGCCTTACTTCTTTGCCCACCTTCAGTGAACTTTATAGTTGGTCTCTATGTATTGAAGAATCTTAAGTTCATTCTCCCTCGGGGATAGATTCAACATATGGTCTGCTCTTAAGGCAAACATTTATTTAAACTTTAAATCTAAAAGGAATTTCATTTTATTTCTAGTTTTGTTTCCTTTGATCCTGAAAGTAATTAACTTCCAATGGCAGCTAATTATAAGTGAGGAGAAATCAGAGTCTATATGGTTGTTTGGTGCAGGCTTGGCAAAGTGTTTTTTAATTGGAAAGTTTTGTGTTCTATGCATTTCAATTCATTTTGCACTGTATTTATTATCCAGGACTCATATTATAACCATGACCTTTCATCTAATGACAGAATCTCACACAGAGAAAAAAAATAATTATTTTAACAAAGAGACACAAGAGCTATAAAAGAGAAGTGAGAGGCTGGGAGGGAGTAATGTGACACAAGAAAAGCCACAACTATATACAGTCACTACTTTTCATCAGTACAATCATGAAAACCCCCTCATATCAAAAGATACTTGAACTGGGAAATCCTCTTCCCCAAACTTATTTCAGACAAAAATCAGTTCTTAAAAAATTAAAACAGGAATGGAGAGATACATAAGTGAAGATAATTGAGGCCAGAGGTGTTCTTACCATTCCACATTATTACTAATAATCAGGAGCATGGAAGAATCTGAAAGTTAATGAGGTGCTAGTCAAATGACTCTTACCACACTATGCACTTCTCTAAAAATGACCCTTGAAAAAACTCACTGATTCTTTTTGCCATCAACTCCTTGCTTTTCAAAAGGTAAACCAGGCCTTGTAAAATATGTATTCTCTGTTTAAAATAAATATGTAATATTTCTTTTTAAATAACTGAACACAATGAGAGAACTTAAAGTCTGTATTTCTGAGAGAGGACCCTAAGCTTCCTAGCTTTTCTAAACAGCTCCTTAACCAACCAAAAATAATCAGCATTCCAGAAAAGCAACCCTCCACTTGCTAAACAGAGAAGGACCTTGACCTACCTGACTGCTCTTCAGTTAAGGTAAGAAGCAGTGCCACAAAGATAGTCTAAGGGCATATTATCCAACATCCTCTCCAAGTTTGTATAGAGTTAGAGCATCAGAAAGCAATATATCCAGACCTAATTAGTTTACACCCATGCAGAACACCACCTGAGAGTTATTTCTATGGACTTGGCTTATTCAGGGGTCAAGGCATAAAATGACCATTTCCTCACTTTCTACAAAATTATTGATAAAGACAATAGCCTCTATGTTTTCAAATACGCAACATGAAAATTTTTTTCCAAATAGAGTACATGAAAAATGTTGCTTCTCCTGAAGAACTGGCATGTTATCTATTATTAATAAAATGAATTTTGCAATCCACTGCATATGCTTTTCTTTAAGCTAACTTTTATTGAGCATTTACTATGTGTCAAGCACTTTTTTTTTTTTTTTTTTCTGGCCGCATGGCATGTGGAATCCTAGTTCTCCGACTAGGGATTGAACCTGCACCTCCTGCATTGGAAGCATGGAGTCTTAACCTCTGGATTACCAGGGAAGTCCCTGCATATGCTTGTATTTCTTCTGCTTCTAGGACTCTCAAGGTAAATACATTATCCAATCACCATAACTAAGTTAGCTTAGGTGAATGTTATATTTACTTATTCTTCTAGATTAATTTAAAATTTCAGTTGTATTATAATAGATTTTAAAGTGCAGATTTCATCCTCCTATTTTTGGAGGAAACTGATTTTTAATACTCATAACTGACTTTAGAACTTAATGAATATAAGTATTTTCTACTTCCACTTGAAATTTCAGAGATACATCTTTAAAGATACACAACCCTACTTCTACTTTTAAGAAATGTATTAAAGTGCAGATTATTAACTGTACATATGATAAGGAGATTCAAAGTTTTACACACATGACAAGGGATTAAAATATCACACTAATGAGTCAAAGATCACACATTATAAGCCCTTATGTCAGCTACTCCATTATAGAGTTTATATGGTTAGCTACCTTGTAAATATGGCTGATCCCTAAAAGGTTACATGGAGTAACATCCATGGGCAGTAAACATCTATTCAGACTGCTGGGAAATTAAACAAAAGTATATGTGATTGCTAAGGCATTGCTAATATTACCTTCACATACAAAGTTTGTAATATTTTCATTTTTCGAAAGTATCAGAAACTGTTGCATACCAAGTCTTTATGTCTCTTTATAATATCTTAAGACTTAGCTGTCTTCAGGCTATCACATTTCCACTCAGTCCTCTTCTACCTCTAGCCTTCCATAAGCATCTTGAGAAATCACTCTAGACATCATGGAAGTGGTGTTCTGGAGACTATACTATTGCAGATATTTACAGAAAGCCCTGCTAATGATCTGCAGAAGCCTCCAACTGACACAAAGTGTTAAAAAATAACAAACTGTAGAACAGGTCACACTCATCCTTTCCAGTGGAGCTAAGTGGTGGTTTCTAGAAAAGCACCATTTTTCTCCACAGCAGAACTTTGAAAGTAACTTTACCCTTTAATCTGTTAGGAATCTGTCATGCATGAATTTTTAGCCTCTACTATAATTGCCAATAATTCCATGTGTTTTGAGATCCAAGTATTCCATCCTCAAAAATGCAGAAAAAAAACATATTTCTGGAATGTGATAAACATCTCTAAACATTAGACATAGAGATGTCTAATTTCCTAATACTAATAAAATTTGTAAAGTTTAAAAACATTTTTCTTCTTTATAGAGCAAATAGTACTGAGTTTTAAAGCATATCCTCATATGAAGGTTCATATGAATGAAAGCTCATTTTGTACTTCCTCTCAGAGCTCTTGCTCAAGTGGGTTTGCGTTAAAGGTAGTGTAGGTACACACCAGGAATTTTCATGTTTTTACTGTTTGTTTTGCATAATGATAGGACCTATGATAGAATAGTTCAGATTGTTTTTTCTCTTAAATTAATGCTTTGCCAAGTTCTTATGCATCCTGAAATATATCTTCTTACTTAGATGTAGACCGTCTATATCCATATTGAGTGAAACCTTATTTCATATTGCTATCTCAAACTCTGATCATTATTACATAGGTCCTTATATTTTTCCTCCTCCTTATTCTCTCACCCACTTCAGTGATGTTGTTTCACACATTTAAAATACGTTCAGATTATTTTGTCACATTCAGCATTTCATCCTGGGTTTTCCCAACCTCCTGAATGACAATATTAAATCTTAAAAAATTAAAGTTCACTTTTTGTGCTGTAAAGTTCTATAGGTTTAAGATGCCTTGGAGGACTGGGGCAGGGAGGGTGGGGGGGACTCGAGGCGGGGGGGTCGGGGAAGGGAGGGAGTACGGGGATGTGTGTATGGAAACAGATGATTGAACCTGGTGTACCCCCCCCCAAAAAATAAAAAAAATTAAAAAAAAAAAGTTCTATAGGTTTAGACAAATGTTGAATGTCTTCTGGCCACCATTCCAGTATCATATAAAATAACTTCACTCTAAAAAATCCTCTGTTCTTCATCTATTTAACCTTCCTCTCCCCCACTACCCTGAGTCCTGGCAACCACTGATCTGTTTAATATCTCAATAATTTTGCCCTTCCCAGAATGCCATATAGGTGAAAACATATAGTATAGAGTCTTTTTTAAAATGACATTTTTTACTTAGCAATTTGCATTGAAGATTTATCCATGCTTTTGTGACTTGATAGCTCATTTGTTTTAATATTGAAGTAAGATTCCATTGTATGAATATACCATAGTTTGTTTATCCATTTATTTTTGAACAGCATATTGGTTGCTTCCAGTTTTGGGCAATTGTGAGTAAAGCTGCTAGAAATATCCACTGGCAGGTTTTGTCTGGACATAAGCTCTCAAATCAGTTGAGTAAATACCTAGGGTCGTTTAGTTTTGTAAGACACTGCCAAACTGTCTTCCAAAGTGGCTGTACCATTTTGATTTTCTATCAGCAATAAAAAAGAGTTCCTGTTGCCCCACATCTTCACCAGAGTTGGTATCAGAAATTTTTGGATTTTAGTGTAATGGTATCTCATTGTCATTTTAATTAGCAATTCTCTTATGACAAATGGTGTTGAACATCTTTTCATATTATCTCCATCTGCATATCTTACTTGGTGAGCTCTCTTTTCTGATCTTTGGCCTATTTTTAAAACTGGGTTGTTTTCTTATCATTGAATACTAAGAACTTTTTTGTGTATTTTGAATACAATTTCTTTATCAGATAACGTATTCTAAATATTTTCTCTCAGCCTGTGGTTTACATTTTAATTCTCTTAACAGTATATTTATCATAGCATATGTTTTTAATTTTAATATATTAAATTTGCCAAGCTTTTCTTTCATGAATTTTACTAGTGGTGTTATATTTAAAAACCCATCACAAACTAAAGTGACATATGTATTTCCCCCTCTCCCCCATGTTTTCTATGATAAGGTTGGTAGTTTGGTACTATACATTTAGGTCTATGATTTACTTTGATAGAAACAGTTTAATTTATTATTATTGTGTCAGTTCTGCATAGCTTTTCTTTATCAAATTGTGAAAGTTCCCCCTTCGTTCCTATCGGATTTTTAAAATGTGGTCTTTCTATCAATATATCAGTTGATAGAAGTATATGCATTTTCCTCTTTAGTGCCCTGATGGGGTGGATTATATCGTTTGATTGTATTATATATAAGATAGAGAGATGGATAGAGAGTCCTGCCAACACCATGGTTTCAGCTTCTAGACTCCAGAACCATAAAAGAATAAATTTTTGTTGCTTTAACCCAACCGGTGTGTGACAATTTATTATGGCAGGGTTCAGAAACTAATTTAGTTAGGGTGTATAATTCCTTTCACATATTGTTGGATTCAGTTTGCTAATATTTCATTGAGGATTTTGTGTCTCCATTAATGACAGATACCAGTCTACGGTTTTCCTTTCCTGTAATGTCTTTACATAGTTTTAATATTGTAGTCATGCTGGCCTCATAGAAGGAATTAAGGAGTATTCCCTCTTCCATTTTCTGGAAGAGATTGTGGAGAATTAGTATAATTTCTTCCTTAAATGTTTGGCAAAATTCACCAGTGCAACCACGTGGGGTGGTGATTTCATTTTGAAAGATTATTAATTATTAATTCCATTTATGTAGTAGATAAAGGGCTATTCAGGTTATTTCTCCTTGTGTGAGTTTTGGTGGTTTATGTCTTTTTGGTAATGTCTTTTGGTCCATTTCATCTAACTTATCAAATTTGTGCACATAGAGCTGTTCATAGGATCAGCAGTGATGACTCCTCTTTTGCTCCTCACATCGGTATTTTGTATAACCCATATATACCTTTTATTCTTAGTTACCTTGGTTAGAAGTTTAATTGATTTTTTAAAATATTTAATTAATTAATTTTTGGTTTTGGCTTCATCGGATCTTAGTTGCCAAGCACAGCTCTTCGTTGGGGTGTGTGGGCTCTTCACTGTGGTGCATGGGCTTCTCTCTAGCTGTGGCATGCAGGTTTTCTCTTACCTAGTTGTGGCGCATGGGGTCTGTAGTTTGTGGCACATGGGCTCTCTAGCTGAAGTGTGCACGGGCTCAGTAGTTGTGGCACACGTGCTTAGTTGCCCTGCAGCACGTGGGATATTAGTTCCTTGACCAGAGATCAAACCTGTGTCCTCTGCATTGCAGGATGGATTCTTTACCGCTGGACCACCAGGGAAGTCCCAAATTTATTGATCTTTTAAAAGAAACACCTTGTAGTTTCATTGATATTCTCTATTATTTTCCTTCTTTCAATTGCATTGAATGTGTTCTATTTTTTAAATTGTTTTCCTTTCTTCTGCTTGCTTTAGGCTTAAATTGATCTTCTTTCTCTACTTCCCTAAGGTGGAAGCTTGTTATTGATTTTATATCGTTTTTTTCTTTTCTAATATATGCATTTAAAACCAAATTTCCCTCTTGCTGCATCTTTGCATTTCACAAATTTCTGTAATTTGCATTTTAATTTTAATTTAGTTCAATATGTTTTAATTTCTCTTGAGATTTCTTATTCAGCCCACATGTTATTTGTAAATGTAATGTTTAATTTCCACATATTTGGGTATTTTCAATTAATTTTAGTTTAATTCCATTATGGTCTGAGAACGTACTTTGTTTTCAGATTTATATTCTTTTATATTTGTAAAGGTATGTTTTCTAGCCCAGAATGTGCTCTATCCTAGTGAATGTTCCATGTGAACTTGAAATGAGGATGTAAGCGTGAGGAGGCTATATATTCTGTTGTCACTGGATAGAATATTCTGTAAATATCAATTAAATCAAGTTGATTGTAAAACACTATTCAGGTCAACTGCATTCTTAATGACTCGCCTGCTTGATCTAGCAATTACTGGTAGGGAGATACTGAAGTCTCCAAATGTAATAGTGGCTTTGTTTACTTCTCCTTTCAGTTCTACTCATTTATTTCTTACATATCTTGATTACAGGTTGGGGGGCATACACACATAAGGTTAATGTGTCTTCTTGAAGAATCTGTCATTACTAATACCTCTCTTGAGGTATTAGTTTTCCTTGTTCTGAAGTCTGTTTTGTCTGAAATTAAAGCAACTATTCCAGCTTTCTTTTAATTAGTGTTAGCATGGTCTCTTTCTCTACTTTTAAATTATCAGTCTATATTTTAAAAAGTGAGTTTCTTGTCAACAACATATAGTTGGGTCATGTTTATTTATCCATTATGAAAATCTCTTTTAATTTATGTATGTAGAACATCCACATTTAAAGCGATGACAGATATATTTGATTAATATAACAACTGTCATCATTTTCTATCATTGTCAGAGGCTTTTTTTCCCTAGCTTCTCTGGTTTTAAATTATGCTTAAAACAATTTTTAAGTGGTTTCCTTACAGTTTACAGTATATAGGTTTACTTAATTCAATTCTACCTTCATACAATTTCCTCTCTCCCATCCCTTGTGACACTGCTGTCATATGTTTCACTCACTTATCCACATGGTATAAACTCTCAATACATTGTTACTAATATGACTTTAAATGGTTATCTTTTAGATCAATTAAAATAAGAAAAATAAAAGATTTCATTTTATCTTCATTTCCTCCTTCTCTACTGTTCTTTCTTTATGTCGATCTAAGTTTTTGACCTACATACTTTTCCTTCAGCCTGAAAAATATCTTTTAACATTCTTGCAAAAAAAGCATGCTGGTGACAAATTCCCTCGGGTTTTTTCTGAAAAAGTTTTTATTTCTCCTTCATTTTTAATGGATATTTTCACTGGATATAAAATTCTAGGTTGAAGTTTTTTATTTAACATTTAAAATATTTCATTAGATGATCTTTTTTGAATAGTTTTTGATATGTCCATTATAATTCTCATTCTTGCCCTTATGTCTTGTAAGTTTTTTTTTTCTCTTTCTTTCTTTCTCCTGGTTCTTTCAATATTTTTGTGAGTTATTCTACTTGCTGTTCTCTGGGCTTCCTGGATCCATGAATTGGTATGCCTTTAATTCTCAAAATTTCTCAAATGACTCAAAAGTTATTACTATAAATATTTCTTCTGCTCCACTCACTCTTTCTTATCCTTCTGGTATCACAGAGACACATGCCTTTTGATATGGCCCAATAGGCTTGGATTTTCTGTTCTATTCTTTTTCATTTTTTCTTTCTGTCTGCATTTCTGTTTGAGGAGTCTTTTGACCTGTCTTCAAGCTCACTGATTCTTTCCTCAGCATGCTAAGTCTACTGATGTATCCATGAAAGCCTTTTTCTTTTCTCTTCCACTGTTTTTGATTACTAGTACTTCCTTTTGATTCTTTCTTATAGTTTAAACCTCTCTGATTGCATTACCCATCTGTTCTTGCATGTTATATAGTTTTGTCATTAGATCTTTTAACATATTAATCACAGTTATTTAAAACTCTCTATTCAATTATTCCAGCACATGTATCATATATGAGTCTGATGATAATGATTGCTTTTTTTCTTCAGGGTGTGTGTGTGTGTGTGTGTGTTTGTGCATGCACATTGTAATTTCTTGTTGAAAACCAGAAATGCTGTTTTGGGTAATAGGAATTGAGGTAAATAGGCCTCTAGTGTGAAGACATGTTAATCTGACTGTGAGTTGTGGTTAATGTGTGCTGTAGCTACAGTTGCCAAAGGCATCAAACCCTTCTAGTGATCTTGTTTCTGTTGTACCCTTTGGAGTTTACTAAAATAAACACACCTCAATATGAGAGAATTTGTGTCTTGTAACTTTTTCAGTGAAATTAGTGTCGATCCCTATTAATATACTGGAGCCCTGTTGGTATGGTGGTAAGGTATGGGAGAGAGAGGGCATTCCATAATCTTTCAATTAAATCTCAGTATTTTAGTAAGACTGTGTTTGGTCTATGATTCACATAAATATTTCTTCTTTTACAGCATTCACCCCTCCCCACCCCCTAGCTGTGATAGGCTGGAGGGGGCTGGAATAATAGGAATGGTCTTCCCTTATAGCTCTGTGACAATGCTCTGGGAAAGCTTTTCCCCTAGAGAGTAAACCACTGTGTTTGTTTGTTTGTTTGTTTTGTTGGTTGTTTTTTTGTTTTGTTTTGCTTTCCTATGCAGTAGGTTCTCATTAGTTATCTATTTTATACGTAGTAGTGTATATATGTCAATCCCAATCTCTCAATTTATCCCACCCCCACTTCCCCCTTGGTAACCATAAGTTTGTTCTCTATATCTGTGACTCTATTTCTGCTTTACAAATAAGTTCATCTGTACCATTTTTCTAGATTCCACATCTAAGCGATATTATATGATATTTGTTTTTCTCTTTCTAACTTACTTCAATGTGTATGACAGTCTCTAGGTTCATTCACATCTCTGCAAATGGCACTATTTTGTTCCTTTTTATGGTTGAGTAATACTCCACTGTATATATGTACCACATTTTCTTTATCCATTCCTCTGTCGATGGACATTTAGGTTGCTTCCACATCCTGGCTGTTGTAAATAGTGCTGCAATGAACCCCAGGGTGCATACATCCTTTTGAATTCTGGTTTTCTCTGGATATATGCCTAGGAGTGGGATTGCTGGGTCATATAGTAGCTCTGTTTTTAGTTTTTAAAGGAAACTTCATACTGTTCTCCATAGTAGTTGTACCAATTTACATTCCCGCCAACAGTGTAGGAGGGTTCCCTTTTCTCCACACCCTCTCAAGCATTTATTGTTTGTAGATTTTTGATAATGGCCATTCTGATGAGTGTAAGGTGATATCTCATTGTAGTTTTGATTTGCATTTCCAATATCGAAACAAACAACCCAATCAAAAAACAGAAGTAAGCCATTGTTATGGAGAAGACTTTGGACTTAGTTCATAAGGATTACTCTTTTCCTCCCTCTGCCAGAGCCACAAGGGAATCTTTCTCTGCTCTTCACTATGGTAATATGATATGTTTCCTAAGGGTAAGTCCCATGAAAGACTGAGAGTCCAAGAAAAAAATCAATAATTTTCTATCATATATTAACACATATATGTGGAATATAGAAAAATGGTACAAATCAACCGGTTTGCAAGGCAGAAATAGAGACACAGATGTAGAGAACAAACATATGGACACCAAGTGGGGAAAGCAGGGAGGGTTGGGAGGGAATGAATTGGGAGATTGGGATTGCCATATATACATTACTAATAAGAAAAAAAAATACCAGATTGAACACTCTGAATATATGCAGTTTATTGTCTGTTAACTATATCTCAATAAAAGTGCTTGAAAAAAATCAATAATTTTCAGTTTGCCCAGTTTTTTTCTTTTTTTTTAATTATAAGGATGGAAATGACAACTTCTCAGCTCCTTGTACATTGAAGCTATAATTGAAAGTTAAGTTATGGTGTTTTAAACATCTAATTTCACCGTATGTTCACGTGCCAGTGGCCTTGATGGGCTCCTAGACAAGATTCATGTAGAATTTGAGCCTGTGTCACAGGAAATTTTCTTACTTTCTAAAGTATATTATAAACACTGTGACAATCCTACCAATTCTTATAAATGACACCGGAAACTGAATAGCAGGCGAGCAGTGGGCAAATAATGCCTTGAAATCAAAGAAGAATGTGTAAGTGTGACAAATACATGCTTTAAAAGGCAGAAGACATTCATCTAATAGACTTTAGACCTCTGATTTTTCTTAGCTTCTTTTAATTTCATCAGCTATACAGCTATCTTATGTTACTTTATTCTCATATTTTAAGTTTCTTTTCCAAAAAGAGTTGTTACTGAGTTTCATGATTTGAATATATTATATTTTATGATTAGAAAAACACTTTTTTATTATTTGCATTTTCAGATTTTCTCATATTTTATACTGGGTTTATATATGAAAATATGTCTTCCAAAGAAGCCATTCACTTTTTTTTCTTTCTTATTTTAGTAACCAATTAAGAATACAGAGTTTCTACTATGTGCAAAACCTGGTTTAGGGTGCTTTGGGGAGTGGAAAGATGAATAGTTTTCAAGCAGAATCTTTATTGCTGATATATTTTAATAATCCTACATCTAATGAGAAATTGTAAAACATATATTTTTGTCTTACAAGTTATCTTTCTTTTTAAAAATTTATTGTGTAGCACCTTAAATGGAGAAAATATTAAGGCAGTAAATCAGTTTTAACCTTATTAACCTAACATTTATATTATTACTCTTGGTAAAACTTTCCTACATTGAAAAGAAAGAGAGTTTTTTACAAAAGAAAAACAAAGATTAAACAAAAATTGAATAATCAAGATCTAAGGAAGTAAATACTCTTTCAGAAAGTCCTTGACTATTTAGGGCTTTCATTGAACTGTGTAGTTGGGCTTCATTTAGGTTAATGACATTCAAAGATGATATAAAATGTTTAATTTCATTCACTAAGACAATGAAAATCTAGAGAGAATTCTAGAGGCCTACAACATTTTCAGGTATTTGTTCGTAGCATAGTTCTCTAGGCAGTGGTAGCTTATATTCTAAAAGAAAAAAAATTTTTTTTTCCCTAATGGCAACCTGAACACTGTGGGATTAAAATCTGCGATCCTGATCATTGGCTCCAAGATTTTGGTGCTTCACAGCAACAGGGGTTAATAGCCATATTTTATAGTCTCCAAAGAACTCCAAACAATTTTTAAATATTAAATTTCTCCTTTACTTTGAAAGAACAATTTCTATCAACCTATAGTTTCTAGATGCAAAGTGTTAATATAGGTAAGGAGAAAAAAGTGTTGGTTATTTAAAGATGTGAAGTGGACAATTTGTGGGTTAGTAAGTGCTATGTGCTCAGAAGAAAGCTCTTTTTCTAAGTTAGTTTTCATACGTGAGGCTCTATTCCCATGCACAATGTGCTTGCATATAATGACTTTATCTTTAAAACAAGGATAACACTCGAAGTACCACAACATCTCAACACTATTCTCTCAATACAGTGAACATATTAAACATACAAAAAGGGCAGAAGAGAGAAGTAAAAATGATTGAACTAAGATGCTTTTATCTAGCATTTCTCATGATGGATTTTAAACTCAAGCATTTTGAAGCAAATACAAGAAATACTAGAAGTTGCTATGACCTCATGTGTCCACCCCGTGTACCCTGCTTCCTGGCCATGTTGGTGGCCAGTGATGGGGTCCAATTAGTCAAGTTCCTTATGCCATTCCAAAGAGGGAAAAGGTAATATTTTTCAAAGGAATAATATATATTTAGTAATAAAGAAGATGAGATAGGTATTTGTTAATTTATTTCTTGGTTTCTCAGCATCCGTTCACCTTAGTGCAAGTACTGGCAACTGAGGATTCAGTCCTTTTTCATTTTGTCCCTAAGTTTGGATGTGCTCTGCCTACCCCCCCGTACCAGGGATAAAGCAAGTAACTCAGACCTAAGCCAGTTCACTGCATTCTCCCTAAAGATAAGTTCATGACAAAATCACAGCCCATGAGCTGCAATGGGTCTCTGGCTGGGGCTACCATCCAAGGGTTTTGAAACAGTTTATGGAAACCAAGAAGCCAACATTTGAGAGGCTGAGACAAAGTAACCAGGTCCTTGGAGCACCTGCTGAAGATAGATTTATCTCTAGATTTTTTTATTTACATGACCTCACTAATTCTCTTTTTTGCTTGAACCAGTTTGCATTGAATAGTCTGCTGCTTGCTACAGAAAAAGTCCTAAATGATGCTGAAAGAAAAATATATGAGGAAGAGATGATCTTGTGGTGGGTGTAAGCAAGACAACTGTATAAGACTTCAAGAGACCTAAGTAATAGAGCCTACATTCAAGTTAATTCTTGAGTGTCCTATTCAGTTACTAAAGACTTGCATGCAGAGGAGCCTATACATTGCTGATTTTTCTTTAATTTAGTTACTGGAAGCAGTTATTACAAAATATATATCACTTGATAACACAGCAACACGTAATATAAAGCCATGTGACCTAAATATTAAGGTTTTCTCATTTTTTTTCTTTTTTAAAGAGAATTCTAGGTAAAAACTTGAGAATGAAAACTCTTACTCTATTTCTCATGGTCTCAACTAAACCTCCTTTCATGTGCTCATTTTGTCTTGATATCATCAAACAAAGGTTCAACCTCATGAGAAAAGGTTTTGAAATAGTCTTCTGGAACAGCACAGAATATGATTCTTGTATAATTATGTACAACACAGCAGTGAAACCAAGGACACAAAATAAAATAGCTGACAACACCAAGAAGTCATAATTTCAGCTTGTTATACACACTCTCATCTTAAGAAAGATGAATCAATTTTTTTTGCAACTTGCGTCATCTCTGAATATGAAGGACTGCAATATACAAAGCTAAATTTGTGCTTCTTTTAATGGACCATGAAGCTAATTCCAGCAAATGAAGACCATAGTGCCAATACTCTTCCTTCTGAAGTGCTAAACAAAACAGTTAGATTTTGTGAACTTTTGCTTCTCATTTTCACCATCACTTTTCACATTTCCTTTGGTAGCTTTGTCATGGAATGTTTTAAGAAAAGGTTTTATTATCCAACATCACTGCAAAAATATTTACTTCCGAGGTTCTGAAACCTAATGCTCAAAAGATGCAAGCTCCTTTAACTCTCTAAACCAATCATGAACCATCTGTAATCTCTGACCATCTACGAGAAGTTGGGAACCCTCTTTCTAACATACAACACACTAGCAGAGTCAATTTTCTAGGAACAACACTCCAAAAACTCAAAGTAGCAAGGATCATCAAAGTATCAAACAGAAAACTGCCACCCTACTCACGACGAAGTATTTTTAGAGTTAATGGATAAAACCTAAGAAATGGGCTGATATCAAATGCAGGGGAGAAAAAAAAAGATAATTTCTTTGTACTCTGAAATGAAGCCGCATTACCGTTTAAGAAAGACTTACCGTTTTTCTAAAGGACATTCTGGTAATATTTAGAAAGCAGCAGGACTTACCTGGAAAAAAGAAAGAGAAGAAGAGATTAAAACAATAAATGAGAAAGGTTAATAATGAAGACATTTTTTAATATATTCTGAGATGATAAAACATGAGCCCATGCCATCGACATAGGAACAAGTCAATAAAGGAGAGGAGGAAAATACATTTCTTTTAGTTGTTATTGCCTTTATCTAATGCAAGAAGAAAATGTACAGAGATGAGGTGCTTATTTTAGGTAATATGTGTAACAGAGTCCTTTATATTAGCACAAACCTCAATGAAATTGAAAATAGAGGCATTTTCCTGTTTCTAAGAGGAAGAGGCAATTACAATGATGAACACAGAAATTAAATATCTTCAATGGACTCAAGAAGGGAATCCTACAGTAGCTCTATTTTTCAGTCCTCCCCCCCCCCACAACTCCTGGGCACACATCCAGAAAAGGTGACAACTTAATTAAAAAAGGTAAGATGCATCCCAATGGTCAAAGCAGCCCTATTAACAATAACCAAGACATGGAAACAATCCGAGTGTCCATCAACAGATAATTGGTTTAAGATGTGAGATATATACATATCTATATAAGAGTAAAATATTACTCAGCCCTAACAAAAGAATGAAATACCACCATTTGTAGCAACATGGGTGGACCTAGAGAATATCATACTAAGTGAAGTAAGTCTGACAGAGAAAGACAAATATTATATCACTTATACATAGATTCTAAAATATAATTCAGATGAATCTATATACAAAACAGAAACAGACTTACAGACATAGAAAACAAACTCATGGTTACCTAAGGGGAGGTGGGAAGGGGTGAATGAGGAATGTGGATTAACAGATACAAACTAGTATACGTAAGACAGATAAGCAATAAGGATTTACTGTATACCACAGAGAACTAGATTCAATATCTGATAATAACCTATTATGGAAAATAATCTGAAATATATATATATAACTGAATCACTTTGTTGTATACCTGAAACTAACAGAATAGTGTAAATCTACTATACTTCAATTAAAAGAAGAAGAAGGAGAAGGAGAAGAAGGAGGAGGAGGAGGAGGAGGGAGGAGGGGGAGGAAACGGCCCCTAATACTAAACAGACTCTGGTTCCTTACAGAATTTTCTAGGTCCAAAAGAACTGGGCTGTGTATGGCTCTCAGAAAGCCTTATCAGGTTTCAACACTCACACTTTTTCACTTTGTTGATATTTAAAACAGTTTTTGCCCCCTTATACACTTTCATAGCGGACACTAAACAGGTTTAGTAAGACAAGGAATTTTGTAATGCTAACTGCTTTATTTTACTGTTATTTTTTTGTCTCTGAGAAATCTAAAAAGCAAACAAGTTCATAAATCTTAAAAATACTGGTGTACTGAGCATTAGCCATAAATATTATCAAATGCTTTTAAAACTCAGCCAATATGCAGATACAGTGAAAGAAATCAGCTCCCTGCAAACTTGGATTAGTCATTTTAGGAATTCTTATGTCATCTGTAAATCACATTCCTGTGCTATCTTACCACTGAAATAGGCTGGACAAGTATACACTTACCAAATTGCAGACAGGATAACCTACTTCCTCAGAATGGCAGGAAGGAGCCAAAAGAACAAAAACTGAGCTTTATGTCTAAAGATATGATATGATGCAAGTCCAGTTTACAGAAGTGTTACTACTAAAAGTGTATGTGGAATTCCCTAGCCAATTAGTGTTACTGACAGTCTAATTTTTTGCAGTGAGACTGAGCAGCCTAGTAAAAATTTATGTATTGGTTTGGCCAAAAAAATTGGGTTTTTTCATAAGATGTTATGGAATAGGTATCATTTAATACATATTAAAATTCTATGTTCTCTTCCATTCTCTCCTTCTAGAGGCTTATCTAGTCCTTAACTTCCTCTTCTAATAGGCAAAGAAATAACAGATGAATCAGAAGGCAGGCTGAATAATTGCAATCGACCTTTTGCTTGTTTCTTAAAGCTGGTCTAAATTTCTAGGCACTGAGGACATATGCAGACGCTCACCTCTCATATTATTTCATATTTAACATTGTAACTGGAGCAAATAGCTAACAAATCTTTTTTTTTTTCCCCCTCACAAAGGGGCTCTTTACCTGAACTAGAGCTGAGTGAGTTTTAAAATAGGACTTAAATCTCGAAACATTATTTTTTCAATTCTAGGAAAAGTATACATGACTAATTTATACTCGAAGCTCAAAACAGAGCAAATTGTACTATGTAAATGAATATGTGGCAGGGCTAGGATAGCATCTAGGACTTTGGATGTCTAATCTTTTAATAATTGAACACACGTACACAGTACCTTTTAATCCTGTGTATTTTTTACGATGTTCATTTTCAATAATGTTTTCTAAAGTTTTTCAGCATGATTTTTTTGATCAACTACATACATTTAAAAAAAATACTCTTTATTTTTTTTTAGGTCAAAGTAAGCAATTTGACTTTTTCTACAGCAAATCTGTAGGGCACGCCTTTAGGTATCCTTGCCACTGCCTAAGGACTGACTACAGAAATCTCTGTCATTTAATTCAACAGTCCTTGTACAATGATAGGAACTGTTACTACAGGTTAGTTACTGGGAGGCTCACTATACCAGACCTATTCCCATAATTATCTCTCCATGAGACCGTTAACCATCCAAACCATGCTTTATCACTCTTTTTATACAATAGTAAAGCCCATTGTATTACTGACAACATCATGCAGTTTTTCTGTTGTTTAGCAAGGGCTTCACCTACGGAGAAATGGCCAGATCATAAGCAGAAACATGGGTGGCTATTTCCTTTGAGCTCATACAGATAAATTACTTCATTTAGTTGTGTGTCTGTGTAAACCTGATGGTTATTTGTCATTGCAACCTTGGGGAAAGATTACATACATATATATTTATATATTTATCTATACTTATATTGAACTGGTCCACATTTATGAGGGGTAAGGGTCATTCTGCCCTTTTCTATCATTTAAAAATCATGTATTATCAGAAATTTATTTCTCTGCAATGAGCGTAAATAATTATTCCTCTCAGGTCTGTAGGGGAAGGTTTATTTTCAAGCCTTGGTTAAAACATTTGCTAATAATGATTAGAGAAATGGATAAATTTTTTTTTCTAGATGACAATTTTATGGTTGAAAATTATTCTTATTGGCTACTGCTGTCTCAAATATATTGGTGCTGAAAATTCACTATTTTGCTGCATCACAGTGCACAACCTACTAATCATAAATGACCAATTGTTAAGAGTAGGTACCTTAATCGCTCATTAATTCCCTTATTAATTGGCACAAGCCAATTATAATGTTATTTAAAGAACTGCACCAGCCCCTGGGGTTTATTTGGGCTTGCCCTAGGGGCTTAATTAGGCAGAGTGCTTGATTTATATCTGATCTTTCAACTTCCTTAGGTACCAGTTAGGTTCCCTTTTGACGCTCTGTGCTCTCATGAAGTAGCCATGGGACTGATGGAAGAATCTAAGTAGCGCATAGAATACACCACTTGAGGGCCATCATACCTCTTCTCATGACACTAATGGTTCCTTGTCACCCACTTCATGAAGTAAAACCTCTACTCTGTGAATTTCAAGGCCTACCTCTGTCATGGTCTGTGACCCTTAAACACATCCATCTCTCCTACGTGTCTGATCCAGGTCCTCCATTCCACACAGGTTAACGTACCCACTTACATAACCATCCCTTTCCTGCAGCCCCTCTTTTCTGTATACTTCTTTTTCCCTTCAGCCTTTCTGTATCTCTTTGACTCATTTTGAATTCAAGTCTTATTTACCCTTCTTCTCTAAAGATATGCTTTGGCCAGTTCCCAATAACATCAGTTCCTACCCCTCCTCACCCCCGCCACTCCACTGCCTCAGTGCATCTGCTGTCACTTCTTGTCACATCCTCTCCTCTGTTCCAGGTTCACAGAACCACCTGAAGTTCCGCAAATATATCTTGCTTCTTTACATCTCTGTATTTTCACTTATACCTTTTTCTTTTTTTTTATTTTTTCTTTTTGCAACTCTAAAAGCCAAGTTTTCTGATTTCTCAAGGTTAATTTGGATATTTGCTCTCTATTCTCCCTTAGACTTTGACACCACAATTTTAACCTTCCTAATAATTGATAATAAATACTAGTAACTAGCATCTCAGATTCCTAGAACATTGACAATTCTGATGAGTAATAGAGAGCATTCAATAAATGTAGAGAGAATTGAATAAGACTTAAATCCCCAATGGATTTGAGTTCCTTAAAAGCAGGAGCTACACCTTATTCATCTGTCGATCTTTAATTGGCCAGTCCAGTGTTTGGCCCAGTGTTAGTATAAGAAGAGTGGATTATTGGAAGGAAGGAAAGGGATGGTAATTGTGGCTAATGGACTTTCATTTTTGGTATACTTCAATAAATAACTATCCTTTCTAAAGTCTATAGCTTTTGGAGATTATGCCCATGCTTGATTATTTGCTTTCCTATTAAATGTACTGATGGCAAATTTGCTCAATGGGCACCAACTACCAAAAAAAAAAAAAAAAAGCAAAGCTGGAATATCTTAGACATTTCTAAAAATTTCTAGAGTAGATGCAGTTTTTTTTTATGATTAAAAGATAATTAAAGTTTTCCTGTTTGTCTCTGGCTCTCACACTATTACTAATACATTTATGGTAGATTAACCATAAAAATAAGGTAATTCCTTTCAGTTTCAACCCTTACCTTCTTTGCTAAAATACTCTCAGATAATTGAGAGGATTAAGAGTATTTTATTTTGAATATCTATACTCCAAACTCTTTGCATAATGACCAGTATCTTCATTTGGCCTCATACAGTGCCACACAAATACACAATAATTTATTTTGATTTTTGACACCAAGCGCTTTCAAATACATTTCAATTTAAAAATTGACCCTGAAATCAAAAAACTGTTTAAAGAAAAGGAAAAGACAAGGATGCTTTATTATATCTTATTATATATAATAATTAACAACATTCGAAATGCTGTTTTCGTTTTTGGATTTGTGCAAGACAGCACCACCTCTCTCTCCCTCTTTCCTTTCCTTCCTCCCTCTCTCTTGCCTTCCTTCCCTCTCTCTCCCCTAAATTTATTTTTTTAAAGTATAAAACAATAGGTGTACATAATGTATCAGTATCCACAGGATGAATCAACTGGAATTTTGATCTCATATCTTCTTGGCCTTTTCAACTCCAGTGGCATTTACCTCCTTTAACATTGAGAGACACGCAATACCTCCCACATTGGGTCTTGTCATTCTGAATAATGGGTCCATCTCCAAGGTCTTGATATTGTAGTTCTATCTCTTTCCCACCTTCTCCCCTTTCCTTCTCCTGCTCTTTGCCATCTCTTGAATCTACTCCCTGACCTCATTGTGAGCCTGACTCTGCCAAACCCTGAGAAGCCTCAGCAGCTCATCAGCCCTTCTCTGACTTTGCTTTCCTATAAACCCAACTTGTGCCAGGCCTGGATCAGTCTCCTCAAAATTGCTCTAATAGTCAAAATGAAGAATAACATTTTTGGCAAGTATGTTTCATAGAAAAATAACAATTCTCAAAATGTTAATAGGTGTTTGGAAGGGAAAAATAAGTTCTCAATAAATTTTAGCTAAGTAGTATTTTTTGTTATATCCACATATTAGAAATTCGCAGTATGTATTAACCTACTTAAGGTTCTAAGTCACTTGGAGCAAAGAAGCTAGATGAATTCAATCTAATGCCTGTTTCCCAAGTTTTGTAGCTCTGGTGCCCTCTTTTACCTGATAACACCCTAGGTAATTAATGGTGTGTAGGGAACAGCTTAGGAAATTATTGTAAAGAGGAAAAAACACTGAATGTAACTCAGAAAACCAGGATGATGATGATGGTGGTGGTAGTGATGGTAGTGGTGGTATCAGTAACTAACATTAAAATAAGCCAAGGGCTGCTGTAAGTGATTTACATGTAGTAACACATTTAATCTTGTATAAAGTAAATGAGATAAGTGATAATATTAGCTCCATTCTACAGACATAGAAACTAAGATTCCGAGGGATTCAGGAAGTTGCCCCAATTTACATAACAGAACTGGGATGGGGAACTCAGGCAATTAGGCTCCATAATCTAGGATTTTATGCTATTCTGCTTCTGTTATCCACCAGTTGTGTAACCTGAGGTGATTTACTTTGCCTCTCTAGGTCAGGTTTCTTATTGCTCAAACAGGATTAATGTTATCTGATGTGGCTGCTTTGAGAAAATCAGTATTTAACAGAGCCTAGGGCAGTATTTGGAAATGCAGGTACTCAGAATAACTATTTATTAAATAAGACACAAGAACTCGAGATTCGCTTATCCTCCTAACTGGATACACACAATTACCGGTTACCCGTTACCTACCGTTATGAGAGAAACAGACACTAACTATGCTGAACTGTTGATTGAAAATCTTTCCTGTAGAACTTCAGCTAGCTCCTTAGAGACATTCCTTCACCCTGCATTTAGCCGTGTTGATTGCCTACTGCAATTCAGGCATTTCAAACACCATATGTACTCCTCCAGCCCAGGGCAGGCAGGGAATGTCTCGAACCTCTCCACTGACGAGCTCCAGGACAGCCGTGCCCTTTCACCAAATGTCACTGCCCTTTCTTGGTCGTTCCTTTCTCAGAGGAAAAAAGATATCTCACTGCAATGCTAATACCCACAATATATGTAAATATTTCCCACTTCAGTCTATATGCCTCCATGACTTCCAGGACTGACTCCATCAACCACTCGTCATCCTTTGGGTTCTCTCCCTCTCTGCCTCTCCCTCCAGCCCTCCTTTTTACTCTTATACACACGGTGTACTTCTGTTCCCAAACCATATTTAGACTACAACCACCCTGCACTTCACAGCACACACATTAATTTACCCTACATATAACTCCATTTCTCTGTTTTTCCCCTTAACACCAAACTTCTCAAAAGAATCTACTTGCCTTATCTTTTTCCTCACCAAACACTCACTCTTCAACCCTGTGCGACACAGCTGCACTCCCATGATCTATAAACCACCTGTCTCAACGATACCAACATCCTTCTACTTGCCAAATGCAGTAGGCTTTACTCAGGCATGATTTTACTTGGTCTCTCTGAAACTTTGTTATGCTCACCTGCTTCTTACAACTCTCTTCTTCTTCAAACTCTCTGACATTACATTATTGTGATACCCTTCCTGTCATTGCAGCCAATTTTTAAAATCTCTCTCTTGATGGCTTTTCCCTCCTCATTTTGCATTGAAACACGGCTCCAATCTCTGCCTTCTGTTATTTTCATATTAGCCTCTCACTAGGATATTATCCACTCCGTGGCTCTGACAATCTCTTTTACGCAGATGGTGCAAGAAGCTACTAAATTATAATTTTGAAGAAAGGGAATATATCTAAATCATCCTTCTAATTTCCACAGTGTCTAGCATATAATGGGTCTGGGTATGTGTGCATGTTCAAAGTATTTATATCTATAAAGTAAATGAACAAATTATTTCTTTGATCTAGCTTTTCCAGAGAATCAGAACATTATGTTTACGCACAGAATATTTATTAACTTCAAGTGCTAAAACAAATGCTTGGACATTGCTGTCCTACCTCTTAAAGGACTTGTGAGCTCAGTTGGTTTATGCCCTGTGAGTTGGATGACCAGGGAGTGTATAGAGGGACTGAGTGATGGGGAGATAGGAGGAAGTAGGGGCAATAAGGAAAAACTGTAGAGGAGCAAATAGGGTATTTGGCTACAAGTGGTACCACAGAGGAGGGGGATGAGGGAGTTTGGCTGGAGAAAAGCAGGGAGGGGAAAAAAGCATGTGCTTATGGTCCCAACCCTTGAAGTTCCTTTTGCAAATGTTCACACGTGTCCCCATGTGTCACATTCAGATATTGCTATCTCACTTCAAAAGGACACTGATGCACCCTGGATAAATCTGCACAATTTCCAGAAATCTCTCATCTTCTTTTGTCAAGGATGATGAGAGATCATCATGCTTGGCCAAGCTCTGACTTCAGAACAGTGAGAAATGGTTAAAAAAGAAAAGTAGTATAACCAGCATTGCAAGGGAGATTATTCAAAAGGTTAATTACTATATGAGCACAGAAGGGTGGAAAAAACCTTAAAAAAAATAAAGGAAAGACATCTAGCCTGCTAAATAGGCCTTTCTTAATCCTAAAACTCTATTATGCTTAAATTTATATCAGGGAGAAAAAGGGATTCTTGAGAGGAGGGGTGGTCAGGCGATTTATTTGAACATTTGATAAAACCTCATTATATTCCCTTCCTAATCCTGCGTCATTAGGTGAGAAATGGTACATTTGGAGACCATTTAGATATAAATGCCTGCAACTTTCCTGTCAGACCTGCTGACTTTCTTTTTCTTTCTTTCTCACTCTCTCTTTTTGTCACTGTAGCCTATTATGTTGAGAAACGATTTTTCAACCAAGCAATCTAGCACTGGCATCAGGGGACCTGCAATAGCCTGGTTGGAGACCCTCTCAGTCTCTAATATTATTATTTTTTGGCAGCGTCATTATGACGCTAATAACTGGGAACAAATATCACTCTTCAGAGAAAGAGAAAAACAAAACAAAGCAAAACAAAAAACCCCTACCACCTAACATTTAGATAAGCCTACAATTATAACACAAATCCAAAAGAGGACATCTATCTACTTTAAAGTTAAGGTTAATTCTTGAAATTCATGTGGATAATCAGAATGCAAGAGGCCAATTGTGTTTCAAGTTACTAAGTCAGATCCAATCTTTCACTGGGCTCCATACGAATGTTGCCTTACACATTGGTTAATGTGCGGGTGAGTGATACAGTTCACAATTTGTACTGTGGTTTAGCTCAGGAAGTGCCATTTGGATCTGGGGTATTTTTCATCTGTATTTTAAAACTCAACCTGTGACTACCAAGGAGTTAAAATGCCCTACAGTCCTTAGCAACTTTTGGGTCTGTGCTTCTTTATTCAGTCTCAGGGGTAGTATTCAGAGTAATGAGAAGTGCTTTGTCAATGTTCCAAGTCTGAGTCCTTGGAAACTGACTTACCTTGGTAGTTCACAGAGCTTATTTTCAATATATGTGCACCCAATACCACAAGCAATAATTACACGATATCCCCTTATCCACACACATCCACACACACCCACAATTTGCAGGTGAGTGGATGTTTAGTTGTTTGACAGAGGAAATGTGCTTGTGTCTATCAAGTGGGAAAATGTGTTTTCAGCTCATATTCCAACTAACTCAAACCTAAGTTAAGGAAAAAGAAAAGGAAAAGGAAAAAAAAAAAAAAATGAAGCAGGGCCCAGTGCTGTTGGCCTCAGCCCAGAATCCTCAGATTAGAAAAAGTGTGAGCTGAGACCCAGCACAGTCATTTCTGGGCTAATAAGTAAGGCTGGCAGCCAGCATTATGCAAAGCTCATTGGAGAGAAGCAAAGCCTCCTTGGCAAAACAGTGATAAAGAATTAGAATTTTCTGGAAATAGTAATAAAACCTCAATACAATGACCTGAGCAATCCCAGCACACACAGCAGGGGACAAGGAAAAAGTGGACCGTACCAAAGAAGATATGCAGAACCTAAATAATAGAAAGAATACAGAATGAACCAGAAGGGCAATTAATGTCTTGCCCATTGAGTGTTAAACAATGTCTGTACTTATCAGCATGTTTAAACTAGCTGTATGATAACTGCATGCACTTCTATTACATGTGTATGCTTAGTCTTTCTCAACTACTCTATGTGTTGCTGTCATAAAGCCCTTAAAGTATGTTTGCAAGTGTTGTTATACAGAGGCACTCGTGCTGGTTGGAGCTCTGTCAATCCCAGTAGAGACTGGTGCCCAGAGCAGAAAAACTGGGACTATGACCTTGTGCAGAATGCAATCTTAGTAATAATTTTGTTTTGTGTGTTCCTGTGTACACACATGCATGTTGAGCTGCTAGAAAAACACAAGGGGGTAGTCCAGGAAAGAATACCACATGATGATACTTCCTGTGAACTTCACTACAAAAAATGGCTTTATTACCAAGAAAACATACATCTTAGTATCAATCAGTTAGCAAATAACACTTTAAAATCTAAACTGATAGATCGCTCAGGTGTATCAAAAGTTCAAGACAACATCATTATTTAAAAAAATTATAGTTCAGTATGAAAATAGTTACTCACAAAAATTAGAAGGAAATTAAAAAAAAAAAACTGTAAAAGCAAGGGATAATTTACAGGGTTATAACCAATCCAGAAACATTTATTGATTTCCTATTCTCTGCAAGTTACAGGGGGCTCATTGTGCAAGACAGGCTTCACACACTAAGGAAGCTGGCAACATTATTGAGGAGACAGGAGACACATCCAACCATAAGAGAAATTGAAGAGGGGAAGAGAGATTGGTAAAAGGAAAGAAGTAGAGAAAGATGGATTCAGTGCAGTGCCAGTGAGAGCCATTGAAGGCTTTTGAGGAGGGTAGGAACATAATGAAAAGGGTTTAGAAAGATTAATATGGGAGGCCAGTTAAGAGATAATCACTAAAATAGGCAAGACGTGGTTGTGTCCAGGGCCTTCTTCTCCCGACCAATCAGCCAACCAGGTCTGAAGTGTGCAGACTTGAAGTACAGCCTCAGTCTAGGGCTGTCCTCATGCTACTTAACAGAAGCCAATCTTCCTCCTCTTCTTTCTCTCGTCCTTCTTGTGTTATCTACTGTAATGTAATGCTTTTTCCTTCCAGTTGACACCTCAAAATACAACAGTGGAGAGCTCATTGTGCTAAACTGGCAATTGCAGGGAGGGGGTGTCCCGTCAATCATATAGGAGCCCATAAAAATGCAGGTGCTTTAACAAGAAATGAGATCTGAGGGATAAGGAATCCTTAGAGGTGCAGGCTCTGTTTCTTTACTTTTCTTTTTTTTTAGTTTCCAAATCCTGGCATATACCCTGGAACCTCATTGTAAGTATCAAATGTATTTGTGGTATTGAGCTGGGTTAGTTATACACATGGAGAATAAAAAAGAAATATGCTGGCATGCAGTAATTTGTAACTGAGAGACCCATAAAAAGACACATCTCTCTTTTATCAGAAAATCTTAGGTTTTTCTTGAATTCAGGAAAGCCTCAGAAACCATTCATGGTAATTTCTTCATTTGATCCTCAGAAACTACCTAGCGACCTGGTGAAAGGAATAGTATCTCTGTTTTCCATATGGAGAAACTGAGACTTTAGGTTAAGCGACTGCCTCAAAGCAAGCTCATAAAGGATGGAGCTAGACTGGAACTCAGCAATCCATTGTGCCTGACAGTTTTTCCTCTATACCTCATGATCTTTTCACAGGATGTTTGGGACGATACAGAATTAAGGCTGTTTGAGCCTTAGGATAGTTTAGGGGAGTCTGAAAGAATGTGAAAGATAAAAAATTGTCTGGATTATAATGTATGACTTTTTAAAATCAAAGTATAGTTGATGTACTATATTATATAAGCTATAGGTGTACAATATAGCGATTCGCAATTTTTAAAAGTTATACTTCATTTACAGTTGTTATAAAATTGTTATAAAATTGACTGTATTCCCCGTTGTACAGTATATCCTTGTAGCTTATTTTATATATAATAGTATTTTGTACTGTATGTCTTTTGAAACTAATATAATAGGATCTGGTTTTAGAGTTACAGTTCATATCTACAAACATACAGACAAAATTTTCAACAGATTTCTACCTCTACCTCTTGATAACACCTTCTAGGGAATTTGTAGCTAATCTATGGAAGCATCCTATATCTCCTACAAGTCCTTTCTTTTTTTAGCATGCTTTGCCCATTTTCCATACACGCTCCCTCATGATTGCATCTCCTTTGAAAAATTACTCCTATTAAACTAAATTTCTCTGTCACTGCAAGAGACATAAAATTAAAAACTATCTGTCTTTAATCATGCCAGGCTTATTTCTTGTCTTCCAGGCTCCATTTATCAATAATTAATATATAAAGACGACTGAAATCCATTTCAATTTCAAAGGCCCAAACGTTTCGCTGATTAATAAAAAATTGTGCTCACAAAGAAGGATGGACATGCCATGGTGAGGTGATGGAGGGCACAGCATCAGCAGAGAATAGATCTATCTGTAAGGCCACATGTGCCATGTGGCTCACCTAGATGAGAAATAAGCCATGTGAAGGAACAGTTCTGCAGGGGTACCACCCACCAAGCCTGACATCTCTGCATGTGAGAATCCCTGTCTGCAATTATCATCTCGGTCTATTCTACTTACCTTTTTATCCAGGGTCTTATAAAAACAATAAAAGGGTGAACTCGCATCTAAGAACCTACCCTCAGATTTTCTGAACAGTTAGTGTACATGTTATTCTACAGTTGATCCTTGAACAACAAGGGTTTGAACTGTATAGATCCACTTATACGTGGATATTTTTCAATAGTAAATACTCCAGCACTACATGGTCCATGCTCGGTTGAATTCTTGGATGCAGAAAAACCATGGAAACAGAGGGCCAACTGTAAGTTATATATGGATAAATCCCCACATCATTTGAGGGTATGCTGTACATGTAGCACTGTGATCCTATACAGTATAATTTGGTGAAACCTATAACTATGTGGCTTGACAGAAAATGTCTGGGCCTTACTAGCTTTCTGGTCTACCCAGTGTGTGTCATTGGCAGATCCCTTGACATTCACTTTTTATGCTGTTTGCTGTCAGCATGGGCTTCCATATCTAGGAAGTTTTAACACTAATCGCAGGGAACTCAGTTCATTCAAGTGTCCCAGTTCTACACAAGTGTGAAGTGTCCATCAAACGCTTAAGGTCTAGCATTGCACAGAACAATTAACATAGACAGTTCCCTTTCCTGCTCTCACTTTCCACAATATAACCACAGCAGTTTATTCTCAGAGTTCTGGCCTTTCTGTTGAAAGGTTCACTTTCCAAGTCTCTCTATGCTAAGCAGCAATGGGAGAAATTCTTTCAGTCCTAGGATATTTAATGACATAAAGCAATTTCGAGTTGGAGAAATTTGCAGGGAAACTCAATAGTACATAGGTGAAAATGGATAGATGAGTGTTGCACAACTTAAAATCCTCTCTTTGGAGAAGTCCTAAAAGTGAGAGCAATCACCACACTCCTGACAAAGACTCTGAGAGGAAGAGTATTTCACATACCTCACTGATGTTACTTCAGAACAGCTTTCTCTCACTTGGCTGCCACTTATGAGTTTAATTCCACATGAAGTGCTGTAAATACCAGTGCTAATGGTGGATGGATTTTTCTTACTTCCTCCCTGATCAATCTGAGGTTTTCTTGCTCTGTTGCTTCCATCACAGCCAGAATTCAGAATTCAGATTTATTGGCTGTGTTGTGTGTAAAGGGGAGAAATGAGGAAATGAGATACTTCCGGTTAAGACGTAGTCCTTAAGTTTATGTGTGTGTGTGTCTGTTTTCTGTTTCCTTTAAGACACAGTCAGAAACACAAAATATCACAGAATCAAACATTTGGGGAGATAGATGGAAGCCTAAAGAACAAGTAATACTTTCTTTCCTATTAAGACTCAACAAGTTGATCAATGACCATAGGTAATGCTTCATGACAACTTACTCTCTACAGGCATTTTGATAAATACTTGATATAATCCTCTCATGAAATCTTATAATAAGCCTAGGAGCAGGTACTATTTTCCACCTTTTTTATAAGTGAGGAAACTGAGGCTCAGAGGGATTAAGACATTTACCCGTGGTCCCCTTGCTCATATGGCAAAGCTGAGACTTGAGCAGTCAGACTCCAGAGCAGGTATTCTTTAGTATCACTCTCTACAGGTGATATTTCTATAAGGATCGGGCTAGACAAGAATCATACACTCTGTCCCTCCTCTGCAAAGCACCTCTCTGTACTTACAGGGGCCATGTTTTCCCAAATTAAAATCAAGGGGGAAGACACTGACAGACTCCAAAGTAAAAACATCAGAATCCACGGGATATTTTAGTTAGTGATGTGGACAGTAAGTCAAACTATTTGAAACCAAGACAGGTTTCTGTACTCACAGCATGTAAGTTCAAATCAAAATATTGGCCAGTTTGAGGCTTTGTTCTGTTGATTATACGTCCTCTTGATGGATACATGGGCACTATTCTTAGAATCTAAGAAGGGGCATGTAGATGCAGAATATTCATATATAACTGGTAAAGTATAAAGGATGACTGCATGTGACAGGTCTATTTTCTCCTCCTTTCTGCCATCCCCTCCCTCCTGCTTGCACTGTGAAGCTTGAACAACGTTGCAAACACAATGGCAACCCTGCTTCCAAGGCCCAGGAGAAGCAACAGCAAACATGGTATGTAAGTCAGTGATTACGAGTCAATAACAATTTCACAACTATATATTCTACAACCAAATTAGAAAGATATCATTAAGCCACGACAGCAAAAAAAATAATTAATTAAAATTAAAAAAAAAAATCTGCCTTCTTGTGTCCAAAGTAAATACCCTGGGACATAACACTATATCATTTGGTAATTACTATGAACAATATAGGAATAGACCATGACTGGTGTCTAGCAAAATAGCAATCACATTTTGCCTTCTAATTATGACAGAGCTCTCGGGAGACACAGCGAGCAGTGCACCCTGCTGTTACACCACAGCAATAACACTCATTACCCCAGTAAATACTATGGAAATGCGCAAACACACAGGGGCCGTCCTGCTGTGAGGCTGTGGTAGAATCACTCATTAGGCTGGGAAGTATCACTCAATCGTCTTTAATTACTTCCAAAATATATGATAACCTGCCCACTGCTACAGTGCAGTGATATCACTCATTATTTTTCCACCTTTTTTTTTTTTTAACTTACTAAGGAACTCTGCAGTAGCCTTACTATAATGGTGATGTATTGTAACTTACACGAATTTAATCACAGAGATTTGTGTGCTTTTAGGCTTATAAACACACAGCCTCCCGATGTGAAATGAGCACAGAGAAAAATATGCAGAACTATTGATATCTTTCTGGTAAGACCCCCTTTTTCATGTTACTCAGTTGTGGCAATACTGTTCTAATCCTTCCCTTTTATCCTGGAAATGAGAGTGATAATTGCACCATAGCCCCATGGAATCTAGGGGACTTGTAATTATATCCAGTTACCAAAGAACACAGCAATTTCAAACCTATTACCCACAGGTATCATTTACGTTTATTGCCCTCTTTATGAAGCCACCACGTTTGCTCTGAATTCCAAGTGGCAGGATGTTTCAGGAAGGTACCTGTGAGATGGAGAGCGGTGCAGAGATACAAGGGTGAGTCAAAAATTATCCACGCTCTGGTTATATTGAAACTTGTGTTGGCTACACTGTCTCATCAGGGCTTTCCATTCAAGGCTACTGTCTCCCCAGTCACTGCTGTGCAGATGTGAATGTGTTACATCAGTTCATTTGTAACTGCAGGGTGAGCAAAAATGGATGCCCCACTTGTGATTTACACTAAAGAAGTGGAGCTTGCAGTGAGTCGTTTTTTGTGGTCTGAGGGTGTACCTGGTGTCGTTATTTATTGAAGACTTTGTGCACAGTATGGAGAAAATGTTTTGTTGCAAAGAAGTGTGTATGAATGGATAGAGATGCTTATTGAAGAGCTGAAGCCTAAACTTTGGATTAAGCGCAGAGGACTGCTATCCAAGGGCATCATGATCTTGCATGACAGTGCACGTCTACACACTTCTGCCTACACTGTTGACACTCTGCAAAAACTTCATTTTGAGGTGTCAAAGCAACCTCCCTATAGTCCGATCGTGCTCCATCGGACTTTCACCTGTTTGGTCCCTGAAAGCAGCCCTACAAGGATGAAGATTCCCTTCTGATGGAGAAGTGAAGACAGCGGTGCATTCATGGCTCGCAGCTTAGCCTAAAACATTTTTTTAACGAGGGAATATGAAAGCTTGCTGACAGACGAACAAAGTGTATTGAAAAGCAAGAAGATTATGTCGAAAAGTGATATATTTGTCTTTTCTAAAAGTTCATTAAAATAAATTCTACAGTCAGAGTGCGGATCGTTTTTGACTCATCCTCGTAGAAAGCATGTCTGCTCCTTCCCAGGAAGCTTGGGTCTGATTTTTTACCAGAGAGCGTTTGTCCAAGGCATTTTCAAATGGGAAAACAGCCTTTGGTTTGGGACTATGTTTCCCAGCACAACTTAGAGAGAGGGCTCAAAATTTAGGGGTTTTGTGTCAGAAACTTCACAGTGTGGCACTTGCCTCAATGTGCCTCAAGTACCCACATCAAGAGCGCACTAATTCCTGATCATGACTTGCACTGCCATGTGAATTCATGGCTTTCAGAGTAAGTTAGAGAAGTAATTAAACCTAGGTGCAGCTGTGTTCATATGACAGAAGAAAATAACTGCTCTGTCCATGAATTCCTCACTTTGAGTTGAACATTTACTCCAAAAATCTCAGGGGAGGTTTTCATTAGTCCATCCACATTCTGAAAGAGGGTGTGATGGATGGATGTTTCCCTCTCTTGTGGCAAGTGTTGGAGTGGATTTGTAAAGTTATAGTTTTATAAGGAAGACCAACTCCTAGACTTAGCACAGTAGTATGGAACATGTACTGAATATTTAAGTCAAGTATCACTTAGCTGTAATAATTACTCAAAAATAACATTATTGGCTTTATTTACAGAAAAGGAAACTAAGGCTCAGAGAGGTTAAGAAGCGTGTGCTAAAGATGAGTCAGCCAGAAAGCAGCGCAGTCACCACTTGATCTCAGCTCCCGAAAGCCCCAAAGTTTGTCCTATTACTCTGCTATCAGGCCACTTACCCCATCTGCTTCGGGGTCTGTTTCTATTGGCTTCTCATTCTGTACTGCTTCCTAACCAACCCAGAAAACTGGCTTAGACTGTTCAAATAGTGAGATGTCCTCACAAAGTTGATCTCCCTTTTAGGTGAGAGAGACTCAGGGTACTTTTTAGCCACACTATAAGTGGTGGCTGTCCGTCTGTTCCTTTTCCCTGTGTTAACAGTCCACTTGAAGAAATTTGAAGGCTGCTGTTTTACCAAAAGTGAGGTGTTGGTCTTATTCGCCATCCATAGCCTTCTCTAGAAGGTCAGTACAAACTCCGAAAAAGAGGAAAAGAATAAAGGAGGAGATAAAAACTTAGAGCTTCGAAAGTTGAATCTGGGAGTCTATTACTAAATTCAAGTATGGGACAGGGCAAGGTCTTCTGGCTTGTTCAATTAGTTAAAGATTAGATTTCCGTTTTCTTATAGGATAACATTCTATATGTTATTTTATTTTCATTATTTTCACATTCCTTTATAATAGTATTTTTTGTAATCATTTTTTTACCTCAATAAAGAAATTAGTTCAATTTCAGAATGAACTGCTCAGTTTCTTAAAACAGCGTATTAGAGAATTTTTACATTTTAACAAAGAAAATACCCCACCACAAATGTGTACAAATTAGACACATTTGTCTGGGATCTATGGAGGTGTAGTAAAAAAAGTATCATCGCTGGGTTACATACATAGAAGTTGTTTTAAAATACTTCTATGCAGAGCATTTATTGCATGTATAATATGTTTAACAATGAAAAAATTATTTCTCTGATGTTTCTCCAGAGCAAAATTATCTAAAGATTACAAACCTATGAAAGTGTCTCTAGTTTACCCAGGGAGTGTGGGTTGTTATGGCAGGTCATCCACTGGGACTTGAATCACAGGCATTTTGAAAGCAGGGCTTGACACTCGATGGTGGATCTCATGGATGCGAAATCACCAGGCAGAGGGCGAGTCCCACGCTTGGAGAAGGCTGCATTTATTCCTTGTCAGTTCACAGACATAAGTCACCAGGCACATGTCTCATTATCCCCTGGGGTAAAGAAATTTGAGTCTCCCAGGAAGACAGGTCCCTATTTTTCTGAGGAGGCTATTACTGAAATTAGTCAAAAAAAAAAGCAGCTATCTCCTTGTTATTTAAAACATTCTCAATGTAGAGAGGAACTACCTTACTCAGAGTAAGATAACTTGTCTGAATTCCAGAACTCAGTTCTGGAACTTGGTAGCTAATACCTCCTTGCCAAAGGCACTTTACATCTCTGGATGCTGTTGCTTCATCCACAAGGTGATAAAAATATCCTGACTACCTAAAATCCTGGGGCTACATTAGATAAAGGAATGAGGCCTAGGAGTTTCATATTTCAAATTTTGCCTGCAAAAAAGACACATTTATTTAGCACGTATAAAGCATGCTTTCTGTTCCTTCCTGTAGTATATCCCATGAATTTAATCAACCCACTTCTTTAAGTTTAATAAATTAATTGATTGATTTATGTTTTTGTTTGGATGCTTGGTTCTCTCAAAGCAAAGCTGATTTCAATCTGGAACACTCTGGTTCCAAATGTCAAATATGTGATTTGCGAAGGTGTTTTCAGTTTTCATTGTGAGATAAGAGCTGGTATAAGTATCTCTTTTCTCCATGCCACACCCCACCCACCCCACCCCGGCCATCTCATTTTTTAAAGTTAAATATGTCACCTCTATGTCACATTTGGAAGCTCACCAATTTTGGATAATAATGTTGAGACCATCAAATCAATGAAAATACTAATAGTTTGGGGCTAGATGTTTAGTGTTTACGTCCACAGAGCACAAAGTCTTTTTTAGCTCATTAAGTTTTGCTTTAATTAATCCTGGCACAACTTTACAAAGAAGGTGCACTCTGGTTTACATTAAAGCCTGCTGCCTAGAATGTATTTGCCCATTCTTCTTCCATGGCATTTTCCCTGTGATTCATTCTAGTCTGCTTTTAACATGGCTCAGAAAATGAGGTGAGAAATGGAGAATTTATTTGCTTAGTTGAATTTCATAAGGAGCGTACTTTAAAACACCATCACTTCCAACATTTCATCACCATCAAATCAAATCAATAAACAAAAACTTGCATGTACTCAAAACTGACCACCCAAATAATAGAAAGTTGATTCCATTTCTAATAGTATACACTGTGGGACAAAGTAATAATTAACATTTGGGGTAGAGTTCACAGTCTCAAGCATTATCTCACTCAATTCATATCCTGCGTTTATGGGACAGATATAATATACCCATTTTAAAGATGAGAAGATTGTGGTTCAGAGGAATTGAGTGACTTGCCTAGCTATACAAAAACTAAATAAAGTGGTATAATATGAATACACGTATCATGACTTCAACTCTGAACATGGATCTAGACACACACCCGCACCCCTCCACCACACACACACAATGGGCTAGAAAGTAGATTAATGGAAGTTACCTGACTTGTATTTGATGAAAATGAGCATAAAATGCTTTGATATAAAGACCTAGGACTGTTCCCAAACCTAATATTCTATGGTCTTTTCAAGTCACTAGCATGTATCAATTATTATTCTTTGAAGTCTCCAGGGGGTTCCCAAGAGTGAGTACTCAAAAAATCTTTATTGATTGGGGAAAGATCATGTACTTTCTTTCACCTCTTCTTTATTACTTTTCCAACATAATGTCCTGTTAACTCATTATATGTACAGTCAGGTAACAACGCTTGTTCTCCTAAAGTGAGGGCATAGAGATCTTGAATAACACAGCACATATCTTCCTCAACTTAGGATGCAGTTATGTCCCAGAATACTCATTGCAAATCAAAAATATCATAAGTTGAAAATGCACTGAATACACCTACATTACTGAACATCAGAGCCTAGCCTAGCCTAGCCTACCTTAAAGGTGCTCAGAATACTTGTATTAGCCTACAGTTGGGCAAAATCATCTAACACAAGCCTTCTAGTCTGCTTTTAACATAGCCCAGAAAATGAGGTGAGAAATGGAGACACTTTAAAAAAATTGTTTTATAATAAAGTGTTGAATATCTCATGCACTTTATTTTATTTATTTATTTTTTATTTATTTTTTATTTTTTTTTCATGCACTTTATTGAACACTGTATTGACTATGAGAACCAGAATGGTTGTATGTGCACGGAATGACTGCAAGTGTTCTTTACCTTGTGGTGGCGTGGCACATGGGGAGCTGCGACTGCTGCCCCTGCCAGAATCAGGAAAGAGTACAGTAGAGCATGCTGTTAGCCTGGGCAAAAGTGACAATTCAAAATTCCAAATTCCACATATGTCTTCTACTGAATGCTTATCCCTTTCACACCACCGTAAAGTTGAATAATCGTAAGTTGAACCATTGTAAATTGGGGATCACGTGCAGATTTCACAAGTAGACAACCACAAGTATAGTATAATGATTTACTCTGGCACTACTTAATGTAATAATGTGACTTTTAACTGTCACCTCCATTTTCACTTCATTTGATGTTGAAGCTATTATTTTCACATTTCTCAGAGTTAAAGGAAGTAAACCTTTCCTGTCTGTTTGTCTTCCATCTTAGCAGCTGCAGTCACATATCCACTGCACACAATTCTGGCCTATGTTTCAACCCCACTGAAACCAGGACAATCTCCTATAAAGAGCCTCTCTTTCATGACAAAGGGCAAATGCCCAAGAGAGACTCCCTTGCACTAGACATGTTAAGAATTTGTAAAAAAAAAAAGAAAAAAAAAAGGAAAAGTTGGAAATGAGACATAGAATGAAAATTCACAGACAAATCCAAAAACTTGGGATGATAAGTTGTTTATAGTTAAGGTCAAGGAAAAAAAAAAACAAAACCTTTGACTGTGACAAATGATGTTTGTGTGAGAAGAAAATTATAAAGCAATGTGCATCTCTAAAGAAATTTAATACTTAGACATGAAATTGGTGTCTACATTAAAAAGATCACACACCATGATCAAGTGGGGTTTATCCCTGGGATGCAAGGATTCTTCAATATATGCAAATCAATCAATGTGATACATCATATCAACAAACTGAAGGATAAAAACCATATGATAATCTCAATAGATGCAGAAAAAGCTTTTGACAGAATTCAACATCCATTTATGATAAAAACTCTCCAGAAAATGGCCATAGACGGAAATTACCTCAACATAATAAAAGCCATATATGAGAAACCAACAGCCAACATCATTCTAAGTGCTGAAAAACTGAAAGTATTCCCTCTAAGAACAGGAACAAGACAAGGGTGCCCACTCTCACCATTATTATTCAACATAGTTTTGGAAGATTTAGCCACAGCAATCAGAGAAGAAAATGAAATAAAAGGAATACAAATTGGAAAAGAAGAAGTAAAATTGTCACTCTTTGCAGATGACATGATTTTATACATAGAAAACCCGAAAGGCTCTACCAGAAAACTGCTAACACTAATCAATGAATTTAGTAAAGTAGCAAGACACAAAATTAATGCACAGAAATCACTTGCATTCCTATACACTAACAACGAAAAAGCAGAAAAAGAAATTAAGGAAACTCTTCCATTTACCATTGCAACAAAAAGAATACAATACCTAGGAATAAATCTGCCTAAGGAGGCAAAAGACCTGTATGCAGAAAACTATAAGATACTGATGAAAGAAATCAAAGATGATACAAACAGATGGAGAGACATACCATGTTCTTGGATTGGAAGAATCAACATTGCAGAACATTCTATGACATACATCAAAGCAAGATCCTTTTTGACCCACCTCCTAGAATGATGCACATAAAATCAAGAATAAACAAATGGGACCTCATGAAACTTAAAAGCTTTTGCACGGCGAAAGAAACCATAAACAAGACAAGAAGACAACCCTCAGAATGGGAGAAAATACTTGCCAATGCAGCAACAGACAAAGGATTAATCTCCAAAATATACAAGCAGCTCATGCAGCTTAATACCAAAAAAGCAAATAACCCAATCCACAAATAGGCAGAAGACCTAAATAGACAGTTCTCCAAAGAAGACATAAAGATGGCCAACAAACACATGAAAAGAGGCTCAACATCACTAATCATTAGAGAAATGCAAGTCAAAGCCTCAGTGAGGTATCACCTCACACCAGTCAAAATGGCCATCATCAAAAAATCTAGAAACAATAAATGTTGGAGAGGGTGTGGAGAAGAGGGAACTCTCCTGCACTGCTGGTGGGAATGTAAGTTGGTATAGCCACTATGGAAAACAGTTTGGAGATTCCTTAAAGAACTAAAAGTGCAATTACCATATGATCCAGTAACCCCACTACTGGGCATACACCCAGAGAAAACCATAAGCCAAAAAGAAACATGCACCATAATGTTCATTGCAGCACTATTTACAATAGCCAGGACATGGAAGTAACCTAAATGCCCATCAGCAAATGAATGGATAAAGAAGATGTGGCACATATATACAATGGAATATTACTCAGCCATAAAAAGGAATGAAATGGAGCTATGTGTAATGAGGTGGATAGACCTAGGGACTGTCATACAGAGCGTAGTAAGCCAGAAAGAGAAAAACAAATATCTTATGCTAACTCATATGTATGGAATCTGAAGAAATGGTACTGATGAACCCAGTGACAGGGCAAGAATAAGGATGCAGATGCAGAGAATGGACTGGAGGACACGGAGTTGGGGGGAAGGGCGGCAAAGGGGAAGCTGGGACAAAGTGAGAGAGTAGCATAGACATATATACACTACCAACTGTAAAATAGATAGCTAGTGGGAAGTTGCTGTATAACAAAGGGAGATCAACTCAATGATGGGTGATGCCTTAGAGGGCCAGGACAGGGAGAGCAGGAGGGAGTTGCGGGAGGGAGGGGATATATGTATAAATACAGCTGATTCACTTTGATGTACCTCAAAAACTGGCACAAGAGTGTAAAGCAATTATATTCCAATAAAGAGCTTTAAAAAATTGATAAATTGGAACTCAAAAAAAAAAAAAAAGGAAATTGGTGTCTAGAAAATGAAGTTATTTTTTAAGAGCAACAAATTGCAAACAGTATAAAATAGAGTAAGTTACATTAGAAAGATGTTTCATGATCTTTTAACACAACACCTGTGGAATCATTTTTAATGAAAAATACTGAAAAAAACATAGCATTTTATGAACTCTGGCTTAAATTCTCAGAAATGCCTCTTACAACTGATGTCTTCCGTGTTCTATGTGGCAGATCCCCCTGATTTGTCAGGGCCAAAAGACTTAGAGGATGCCCTCAACTTGGTACTAAGTAGAACCTGTCCCTGCTGTTTAGGCCTGGCGATCTCACTCTCTGTACATGCTTCTGCCAGATAGACAATGGGATCAGAGTTATGAGTGACAACAGGAGCTCAGTACAGTGCTCTGATAGAGTTCTAGGATTAGGGGAAGAGCAGAAAAGAAGGAAAGTAAGGCTCTGGAAATCTGATGAGGGATTCTAGATGGTAACACATTTTAATTAAGCTTTCTCGAAACCAGCAGGGAGAGAAAATTCAGCCAGTATTTTACTTTCCAATCTATTTCTTCAGGGAACACACCTAGAATCTATTTCTAGGGTGAGCTTTGATATATCTAAAGGACACAATTTGATTACGAACAGGGAGGAACTTGTGAATATCAATTTTCATTATACCTATCTTTGAAACATCTACCAAGGACCTTTTAACACATCACAAAACATTATCTATTTCAACCATTAGTCAGCTGGTGTTTCAAGTCTTCTAAGTCACTGCTGCTCAGGGGAGGCTAAGAAGGATTTGCTTAAACCGGTAAAAGGAAATTCCTTTGCAATTTCTTCCACTAGGCATCTAGCTAACTTCTATCACCCACTATACATGCACTTGTGTGTGCGTGCGCGCACACACACACACACACACACAGAATATAGTTAGTTCTGCGTGTGTGTTCCTGCTTCCTCATCTGTAGGATGTTGATAGTAATAATACCTGCATGGTTGCAAGATTCATGCTAAAGTTTTGTTCAGGAAGCCACAGACGTAAGATGAACCTTTCCCTCTCAACTTGATTTGGATGCTAAGACTGATAATGCCACACGCACACCCAGGAAGTATGAAAAGTTTATTGCTCCCGTCATGAGGCTTTCGGGACAAAGCAGGGCAGACTTACAAGCAGGTTTGAAAATGGCTTGAGAGCACAGAGGGGCCCCTGGCTTAGGGTTTTCTGACGGGTAGGGACAGGGACTGCAGGGAGAGGTCCCTTGCACAGGCCAGGGCATGCTTGGTTTGAACCTCCTGCTCTTGCCAAAGGATGCAGCCCCTAAGCTGTCTTACCAGCTTGCCCAGATGTGGGGCAGAAGGTAAAGGCAAGTGGTGGGGCTTGAAAGCTGTCAGCCATCAAGCCTCAAAAATGCAGCCAGTCTCTTCATTAAGGCAAAGAAAGCATTTAGTGCCGTGAACTTGGCAGATGCCCCATAAGTGCTAGCTTTTACTATCACTGTTCTTAACACCATTACCATGTCTACGTCTGCTTCCTGCTGCCTGGCTGGCGTGATGAGAAAGGAATTTTAGGACACGGATCTAAAAGGAAATCAGTATGAATAGGGCAGAATTTGAGAGGTGGTGTGACCCAAATTGTATACCACAGTGACAGCTTAGAGTTACATTTGACATCACAGGTATAAAGTGCAGTGGGCTTGGATCCACTCCACCTGAGCTGAAACCTCAGCTCTGTTCCCTAAGAGCTGCACGATTCTCAACAGTGGCTTACGTGCTCTCAAACTTATCAGCTCCGTGCAAGTAATACCACCAATTCCACTGGGTTGTCATGAACAAGAACAGAAAGACGACAGAGGTACCAGCATGTAGCACACTGCCCAGTACTTATTAGATGTTCAGTGAAGAGAAGTTCAATGCGATTCTGAATATTACCTACCCAGCCACTTCACTTCTCTGAGGCTAATTCCCTGTATTTATGACACAAGGATAATAATACTTACCTTACCTATCATGCAGGAGTGTGATCATCAAAAGCAACAGGGGATTATGTATCTGATGGTACTTGCTATACAGAAAGGTATATGTTGATAGAAGACGCTATTATTAAACACACGCCTATCACAAAGCATTAAGGAGGAACGCAGAAGACAGTGTTAGAATCTTGATAGCACTCAAACACACATGGTCCCCTCATGGTTCCAACTTCAGGGGAGGATTCTTATGTTAGGTTCACTTTTCATTGTGCACTGGCTAATCATACGACAGGTGAACGTTCTCCAGAGTCCTGACATTTTCAAACAGGGCCAAGTAAGATAGATTTGCCTGACGATCCCAGATACTTATTCCCTCTTAGCCAAGAGTCCCCAACTGTTGGTTCCAGCTGATGTTTGAGATAATGTGCGCCCAGGAACCAGCCATGTTAAAAGCCTGACCTCCGAAAACAGACTCAGAAGATTCAACAACTCACGTTTTCATCAAGGGGGAATGATTGAAGAAGAATGCAAAAGGAAGAGTTGTAGTGAAAAGCAGGAAAGATCGGAAACAAAGATGTAAGTGGACGAAAGTTAGAAAAGTGCTTTTGGAAAACATATGAGAATGGTTCAGGGCTGAGAAACATCTACTGCACTGGTTAGATTCATTCTAAGATGTCCAGGTTATTAGTCCAACCTCTGGGAGGAGTCAAAAAAACAGCTATGTCCTCTTTCCTTCTTTTCGTTCCCTTGTCTGCATGACTCTCCAACACGGAAACATCATTACAGAGATATTCGTGCCAGACACGGATTGCTCTCTGGAACCATCACTCTCATCTAATTATCAGAGGACAACTGAAGCAGACAGAAGCAACCCACATGTGCTCTACTACGGCCATGTTCTCTGCCTCAACAATCATGGTGGTCCGTGTTCCGGAGGGATGTGAAGCACAGTGGGGAGCTGCCCCATCCACGCTGTTGCACCAACAAAGTGAGGGGATTGCTTCTTTGCTGGGGACTTTCACATCTCTCCTCATTCTCACTGTGCCAACTGGTCTATTCAATCAGGCATCCTGGCAGTCACATGCTTACTTATGCAAAGAAAATTTTAGATGCTTAAACTAACTATTTGGAATATATACAGTTTTATTCAATTGCAAGAGGAAGATGTGCTTATTTATCCTCATTCAGTCTTAGTATTTGGAAACCCTGTGGAAACTTCATCGTGAAACTTTACTCAGGACACAATGTCCTCGGCTGGAACTCATCAATTCGCAGTTTTACTCAAGGATGAACCACATTCTGGCATTTTGTATTCACTGTTTTTCCTGCCTTATAAAAATTGGTTAATGTTGAAAATGTCCTTAATTATTTGGATACATTCTGCTTTCCCAAATAGAGAAATTCCTTGGAGGTATAAACCAATATTTTTCTTCTATATTTCCCCAAAGCACACATTACAGTTTTAAAGTCTAGTAGGTACTCAAGAAATAGTGTCATCGGACTGATTAAATGACTGACTGACAGTACAGCATTTTATGTTTTTTAGAAGTTAAATAGCATTCATATTTCAACAAGTGCTTGTTCCTCTGTAAATTATTGATTTAGAATCACAATTGGCAACAGCAGAGCTCACCTGCCAAAACAACTTCAAATTAAATAGTAACTTTTGCTACAATATTTTGGAGCCATATCTGTGAAATGTAACTGACACTGGTGTAGAGTAGAAATGGTTTCGACAAGGCAAGAAAAGGCGTATTGACTGATGGGAGCGTGCTCTGTTGCCTTGACAAACAAGTAAGAATTCAGCCACAATCTGTTGGAGTCTCCAGGCTCACAAACCTGCCAGATTGCCATCTTTGTGCTGAATGCAAAATAATCACAGTAGCTAGAAATGATAAACTGTGGATGGTCGGGGTGGGAAGTAATATATTTAATCAATCTCTCCTTTTCACTCTGTAGGTTCCAACCATGACCCCTGCAATCCTGCTAAGAGGGAAGAGTTTCCATTCTTAACTTCTGGAGGTAAGAGCATCTCATTTCTCTATTCCTGAGTCATCTTACCCATGGCTTTTCTCCAAAATCTACATTTGGGTTCAGCTTGTTGATGATATTCATAGAATAGGCTCCCATGACTCCCAAGGGCCTATAAAGTACCAATTTTTAGTTCTTTAATTTCTTAGACCCTTCCCAGTCTGGCTTCTCTATCTATCAGCATCATGGTTGCCATTTGAGGTATCAAAGCCTTAGCGAGCTTTTACAGTGTGTCAGGTCCTATGCTAAAGATCTTACCCTGTGGGGTTGTTCTGAAGATAAAATGAAAAGGCCATTAAATGTATAAAGCACAATATAAATTCAAGTCTTCAAGGTATCATTCCTGGGAAAGTAGACTCATTTTTAATTCTCTCCTTTAACTTGTCAAATCAAACATCTATGAATAATCATCACATTTCAAATAGTTATTTTCCCTCTTAAATTTACCATTATATAAAGGACAAAGGAATAAATCTTATATGAAAGTTAGTCATAAAAATTCAAGTGACCACAGTTCCAATTTGTTTCCTTTTATCTGACTATCTCTCTATCATTCTCATCCTATGCTTTCTTTCCCCTTTTCCTCCCTCCAAACACACACACACTTACTGTCTCCTAAGTGGTCATTTATCAAAGTTCATCACTGCCATATTAAAATTCAATGTCACAGATCAAACCTATGTTTTCTTGAAAAATAATCTCAAATTCTTCCTATTTCACTCTTACCACTGACTCCCATGATATACATCAAGCGGGTACTAGGGTTCACTACAGCCTTGGGACCACGGTACACTTTCAAAGCACATTCCCTCTACTGAGACCACACTCAGGAGTAAAACAGAACAGAATTCTTCAGTCCAGACAGTTACATCCTCATCTATTCACAGTGCCCTGCTCTCCTTCCAGAGACCAACCTGCTCCTGAACTCATTCTCAGACTTAAGGGATCTTGAGGGAACAACTGTTATTTTAACAACATAGCTTAATCTCCCTGTGCAATGCTTACTTCTCAACACATCCATTGCATACCTTTGCCCATTTTTCTGATGCCATCTCTGTAGAATGCACAAGATATTTTCATGGTACATTATTCAGAATATATCACCTAGCAAGCTTTTTTACTTCTTTTGCAGGCAATTCTGAATTGCCCTTTATTTTCAGAGTCCTGTTTCAAATCTTTAACTTGCAATTCATCTTTTTCTTATTTTCTGTTTATCCTTATATATCTCTATTGTCCCTCATGTGTTTATTCTTTTGTCTACCACAAATAGAAATAATTTCTTTAAAAAGCATGTTAGTTTTCCATCTCAAATGGAGAATCAATATATTCTGCTTTATTATACCATTGCAGAAACAGAGAACTAAAAGTGATATGAAGATACTCAGGCAGGTATTGATAATAATGGCTGAAAGTCATAGGTGGGGAGATGCTAGTGATGCTCAAGCTGGTTCCCACATTTTTCTCAACACTTCTCAATGCTGGTTGCTGGCATTTCTGAGGGTGGGGGACACAAGTCCAGGGGTGGCAGCTCTTTCCCACTCCTTTAAGAATCTTTGCCACAGAGGAAAAAAAAAAGTTGCCCATATCTAGAAATCTCAATATTTGGAGTAAAGGAAAACATAATTTTGTGATGAAAAACATTGGGTCCTGAGCTGAATATAACTTCCATCTTATTTTAAGAAGTTTTTAAGACGATGATTCAAATATTTCTCTTGGTAGCCTACTTGTTATTGCAATCACTTTTTTTTTTTTTTTTATCAATGAGGCTTAATGACTCTGTTCTTAGCAGACATAAAGGACAGTTGATCTGAATATTCTGCATAGCAATTCTTTATTGTAATTGGACTAGGCTTCTAGTTTTTTCTTGGGAAAACATTTCTAATTTTTACCATTCCTCATATTCTCTCTTCTCTACTCCTTTTTAAAAATCATGTTCTTTAGTAGCTATCTACATCCTAAATACCCTTTTGTATAAAAAAGAAACCACGGAGATGAATTTTGGATACATGTGTCTTCCTATCATAGCGTCATCTGAACTCTTGACTATCTACTGCACAATTCTGTGGATGTAAATAAGGAGAAATAACCCTAGAAGTGAAGTTGCTGCTGTTTTTCAGTTCAGCCAATCCCTAACTTCTCTCTGAAAGTGTCCAAAGGTAAGCCAATCCCTGTAAGCACTGAGATGGTCATGTAGTCACGTTGCACTATCTGGTCTTAGTGGATGGATTGTTTTGCCAAAAGTGTTAAGTATCATTGCCTGTATCCTAAAAATAAATCTTGAAGCAATAAAAAAGAGAAAATTTAAATGTTTCTTTTCTTCATGAATGCAGGGTACTTTTTGCCAGCAGGGAACGAAAATTTCATAACAAATGCAGGAAAATTAAGCAGTGAGCAGAGAAAGTTGTCAAAACACTACAGGATATTCAGCTGAGAGCTACAAAGTATAATTGGTCTGGTGAAGAAGAGAGAAGAGTTGTACTATCAAATTCTCCATTTTTGAGATTTGCTATATTTAGGTGGTTTGTGGATCCAGAGTCTGCATTAAAAATCAAAAAATAAAACCATAACTTGAGGCTTATTTCTGGAACTCTGGCCATTATCTCCCAGGACCTTCATGCCATCATGCCATTGTATCCAGCAATAATCTTCAGACTTTCAGATATGTCTGGATATATTTAGAAATAAGTGTAGACATGAAAGATACATGAAGCCACACATTCTTGCAGCCATTCATTCTATACATACTTATTGAGTATCTTTCATGCACATGAATTTTGTGTGTGTGTGTGTACCAGGGGAGTACCCAAGCATGTTTGCACTGATCATAAATGGTACATATGAAACCATACTGTGGCTGTCCATATGTCTGTCTTCCCACAAGAGTGTATGCTCCTCAAGGACCAAGAACAAATCCTTTTGTTTCCTTAGTCCCAACAAACAGAATGGATGACTGACTGCGAATTAAATGAAGGCTTAAAAAGAAAAAGAATGCCTTACGCCTACATGTGTTGTTATGACTTTGAGTGAAGTCTTCCATCTCTTTGTGCTCTGTCACGTGTCCTACTTTGTGATACACTGAGATGGACTAAAAGGCACGCATGTTGTAGTGCCTAAGGATTCAACTTTGACATCACAATTCCTTTAGAAGTTTATGATCAAATAAGTTAAACTGATCTTCAAAATAGATATGATCTGAACAGAAACGTACTTCATGTCTGAATGCATTTCCCTTTGTGTTTACTTCTTAAAATCTAAGCTTTTTCACGTATGCTGTAACATTCTTAAATGGGGTTATTTTACACGGGTGACTTTGATCTCTGTTTGTTGATTCATCAGATTTTCTGACTGGGAGGCAAGAAAAAGAAACCAATTGACAGAGATATCTGTATGCCAACTTTCACCTTAGAAATTATAGTTTCCAAATACTCACAAGTGAAGATACCATAAACTTTAATGACTTAATTAAGCTAGCGGTAAACAGCAATATGTCTGGGAAGGTGTTAAAGTTACAAAAGCAGGGGAATGACATGATTTTCAGCAAGGTGGTCTGGAAAGAATTAGGCTTGGGGGGGAGTCGAGGGAGGGAGGGAATACGGGGATATGTGTATAAAAACAGATGATTGAACTTGGTGTACCCCCCCAAAAATAATTAATAAATAAAATTAAAAAAAAAAAAGAATTAGGCTTTGGAACCTAAATAACTGGATGCAAAATCTGATTCCTCCCTTGAATGGTATTTTGCTGTGACTTACTCTTCATGCTATTTTTTCTCATGCAAAATGGTGACACTATTACATATTTTGAAGAAGTGTTGGGAGATTCTGTAAATCATCCAACATCATGCTGGTTTCTTTTCTCCCCATCTTGACTGATATGAAAGAGAGACTGAGAGAAATCTGGGGGGTCAACAAACGTTATAATAATAGATGCTGCCATGCAGGGCTGAGTCATAAAAACCATACAGTGAGTTCTTTTCCCTGATTCATCTCGGACTTCACGGATTACTATTTATGTTTACCATTTCTGAGCGAGCAATTAAAACTACTGATTTTAAATACCTGAAGAAATAAATATCTCCACAGAAATTTAGTGAAATGTTACTTAGTCAAGTGTCATTCATGTGGTTTTTTGTGGTTTGTTTTTTTTTAATCTTTGGAAAGAATAATACATTTGCTTGCAAAGCAAAAGATGCTGTGGATTACCAACAAGATCTGGCTGCCTTTTGCATGTTATTTGTTGTTATGGCAAGGGACGTTCTAAGAGTGACAAGAAAAGATAACATGGGAACATGACTAAAGAAATGAAGCCAGTTGCTATGGCAACCAGTTCTCCCAGAGTAAGGGGTTGAATGAGCTCTCTCCTCAGTACCTTCTCTCTACTTCCCAATTTAGAGCTGAAGAAGACACATCTCCTTAGGAAGGCACGAGGGTTATTGAAAATACTTTATGGCATATATTTTTTAATCTCTGCAATTCTCTTGTATTTTGAGTGATACCTAGACTGTGGATGTATTGTTTTATCACTCAGGCATTTTTTGAATTGAATTCTTTGCAGTGGAGGTGATTGCTGGTGCTAATCAGATTCTTAGGCTTTCTGCTCTAGGAGAATATGTGTCCTGGACTTCTGTCATTGAACTTTGGCGAGATGGGACTAACAGTGATTAGTCTGGTGTGCTAATGGTAGAATCCTGCTAGGCAGCTGGTGTGGGTCATTAGGGGTCAAGGCAAAGTTATGGTAGAATAACTGGATAAAGGATCTCTGAAGCTGGGTTACAAGATTGAGGAAGCATGGTTTTTACTTTCTAGATTCCCGCAGTGCCTGAGATATCTACAAGGCAGCATGAGGAACTGGGGTCAAAGAGTTAATGCTTCAAAGTTGCTTGGACACTGCAAATAGGAGTGTGGAAACAGCCCATGATAGCAGTGACCCCAACAGCAGCTGAGGATTCCACTTAACTTTATGTAGAGACAATGGGCCCTGGATTGAAGGACCTTGCTGAACTCTGAACAGGTCTTCTTCCCCAACCATACGCCATGGCAGCAGTAGATTCTCTGTATTGTTGGGAAAACAGATCCCTGAAGTCACATGGGTTAGAAAGTGAACTTTCACTTATCTGTTTCTTATCAGAGGTCCTTACAAACTTTCTGCACGACAGAGAGACAGGACCTATAAAGCAGGCTTGACCTCTCACTGTGCAAATGGAGCTTAAACAACCTAAAATGTAAGCAACCTAAGAGAGGTTCCCTATCTGCTGCTACAGCCACTACTAATTCACTTCTTAGAAGAGAAGAGACTGTGCTGCTCTAAGAAAGCGACGTTCACAGTATCTAGGGATGGCTTCAGATGATGTCAACAGTTCGTGATGCTGGTGTGTTCTCCCATCATCCAGAAAGGGCACCATTCTGGGGGTCTTCATCCCCCTAGCATGGCTATCAGGGTCCTCTGCTAGTACTCACTTCTGCTCCTTCATCCTGCACATGGCAGAGAAAAGGGGGGCTGCTACATTTTGTCTCATATATCTTTCAGCAATAACATGTTTTCTTGCGATAGGATCACAACTAGGTTATCTGCTTAACAACGCTCCCACCTTCCTCCGAGCCTAGGGATCAAACTTCTTGAAGCACCTTTATATAACGGTATGAATCAAGTGGACAATCAATAAATACTGCATGATGATGGGTAAAGTTTAAGCCACACAGTAAAGACTGTGATGCTGAGCTGAAGGAGGTCAGTTTTTCTCTGGCACAATAAATAATAATTTCATTTTATGTACAGACTTTGGATGGTCAGATCATTCAACAGTAGAGCATAATTGAAACAAAACTCCCTCAGCAACCACTGACCACTGGTGAACTTTCAAATATATGATGCAGCTCAATATGACGACAAAAAGCAGGTAATAAAATGTTGGCCTTTGACCTTCCATGACTATTCATTTTAGCTCCTTTCTTGCTCCAAGAGATGCATCCTTGAATATGTGTGTACGTGGGTGGGCAACTATTCTCTTGCATTTGCTGGCAGTCGTTTGCAATCAGTGGTCCTGTCAGACCCAATGCTTCAGTTTCATAACTGTAATTGGATTGTCTGACTTCCTATTCAATTGGTACATGATTCTTCTTATTTCTCTTTTTTAAAAAAATCAATAAATGGTTTGTGGTGCCTTTAATAGAGAGAAATCAGGTTTTACCATTTTATGGAGTTGGCATTTTCAACATTTATCCCCCCAAAAGATCATTGGGTCTGTCAGATCCAATGCATAGGTTTTAAATTAATTGGGTTGTCTGATCCCAGGGATGTACAATAATATGAACACATTTCATGGTGGAAATCAAAGAGCTATATCAAAACTTCTTTGAACTATAATGCCCTGAACTCTACACTTATGAATAGAAGCAATTTTTCCTTTTCTTTCCCTCCTTTAGCAAATCCCTCGACTTATAATGAAGTTATAGAATTCATGAATAACTTTCTGCTGAAGCCTAAGACTGGTGTTAAAACTACTAAAACACTATGAGTATGAATGTGTTTATACACTTATACATATATGTAAAGTTCATATGTTTACACGCATATATTGGCTTCATATACACATACATTCACACATGCATTATGTGAGACAAGAACCTGGATTAGCAGACACTCCTGTTTTTAAGAGTAAATCATATTTGACGCATTTCTACAAATACTACTTGACTCTATGGAACTATGGTAAGAGATGAAGATGCAAAGATGTGTAAGAGAGAGTAACTGCCACCAAAATTCCTAAAGGAGGATAAACAGTTTCTACAAAATAATCAGTAAATCCACATCTCTTAGCTTTCGGTTAATAGCTTGGTTCATTTTAGGATCAGGTTTGCACCACTGGTTCTGTAGTGACTTGAACAAAAAAACATTTCAAAATAATATAGGGTTTTGACTAAAGACTTGGGGCTACTTGCTTAAAATCAGATATATTACCCATTTCATTGCTATCTGGAAGTATTCATCCTGCAGGAGGTAGAGTTTTTTTCCACTGGACAGAGATCATTATCAAATGTTTCCATCTTCCTCTGAAGCATTCACTATTAACTGCTGTCAGAAGCAGGATTCTAGACTGAGTGGGCCATTGATTTGTTCTGGTAGGACAGTTCCAGAGTTCTAATGGGCATACACTGTTTGGAAGAAAGAGAAAAAACTATCGGAGACAAACTTTAATATTTTGAGCAGTGCTCAACTGATTAGTCTGGTATGTAGAATTTACCATTTCGTTTTTTAATTTAATTTCATTGCTAAACATGAAATTGTGAAATTCAGGAGTACAAAAGGAGAAAAAAAATTCCAAGTCATGATTAAAAAGTCCCCTTACCCAACTCTACTTGGAAGCCAGACTTGTACATTTTCAAGTGCGTTTTTTACTGGGGAAAGAGTCCAGTTAGAACAAGACCCTGTAAAGTGTAGTTTCAAGACTTCCACACGAGGCAGGGATAAGCAGATACTGACTGCTATTCTTTTGGGCTACATTTGCTTTCAGCCTCACTAGGCCTCATTCATGGGTGGTCCCTGATGGAACAGGCAAGGCAAAACACCATCTCTCCACGTGCCAAGTCAAAATTGGGACTGCGGATTTGCCTGATTCAGGTTAAAATCAGTCATGGAGAAACAACCTCTTAACAATGGCCTGAATTATCTGAACTTGATAATTAGTTTAGAAAAATTCACTAGACACTGGTCTATCCCATTTTATGATACCGAACTCCTATAGTTGAAAGAATAACGGCCATTTTGTGAGTTATTCAATTCAACCATATGCTATAATTATATTCATAGGACAAAAATTGTCAAAGCCATGCCCCCCAGGTGGTGAAGGAGCTAACACGAGGTCAGAATACTGGCAAGGATCTCCATATTTGACAAGATATTTGTTTGTAGTTCTGTCGGGGAAAAATTCCACGTGCAATGACTTTAGATGGTACATTGTGAAGGAAACCCTCTTCACGATTCACTATGACCCAGTTTCATAGTAAAGGCTCTGGAAAGTTCTGAAGCAAACTAAATAATTTATTTAAATAAATTCCTTAAGGAATGTTGTGCTGGATCATAAAATATCTTTTCTAATCAAATGTCTATCAACATTGTAGAGGACGGCAATGTGTCATGATTCTATGTAATGCAGTTTGGGAGAGTCAGGCCCAGGCTGGGAGTTTTCTGAGGACCCTTGCCTGTCCTTGAATCTCCATGGGTTAACACAGCCCTTGGGACCACACACAGGGTTAATTTTCCAAACCTAAAATTTGAAAACTTTAGATACACAGTTTGCAATCTCGCTCTCATATGGTGCATGCTGTTTTAAAGGAAATTATATCTCCTTTTCTCATTCAGTGAACTGGCATTTCATAAAATAAGCTACGCACTCTGAGTTTGAATAAATTCAGACATTTTTCTTAGAATGCGTTTCACAGCTAGGGGATAACATTCTGAGCACTGTGACATTCTCCTTCCTTAAAAGATGTGTGTCTGTCTTCTCATGCTAAACTTCCATTTTGTTCTATGTGTATCTGTAGTAATTGCCTGTGATTGCTGGAATGGGTGTACAATATGGGTGTCTTTTTTTTTTTTTTTGGCCCTTAACCTATTTTTAAGTGCCAAATGTGGAAGCTTGCAGCCTGTGGTGCCTCCATGCATATTATCTGAGAATATCAATAAATCTAAATCCATCGCCAACAGTGATTACCTTCTTTATTCTGGAAGTGATAGTGACATTATTCAGACACAGTTGTAGAGCAAGCAACAAACAGAGATACCTTCCTACAGACTGTAGTTTCCAGGTTATATTAATAACGGTGGTACGAAATCACTGCCACAAAGGGAATTTCAGGCTATACGCTACTTGGTGGATGTGTGTGAACAGGGCTGCAACTTATTTTTCCTTGTTTGGCCTTGGGAGTTGGGGTTGTCAGTCATGTCAGAGACTAATTCTTCCTCCTGTACTGTGAATCCTCCCTCTCCAACACCCTCTAGGTCTGTTTGCTCCATCTCTTTCCTCCTTCTCCTCTGTCTTCCAACGCTCCCTCTCTATTGGTTTCATCCTCTCAGAATATGAATATACTCAAGAATCTTCTATCTTGAAAAAAAATCCACCCTCCTTCCTTCCACTACCTTCTCCTGTTCTCTCTCGTCCCCTCGTTTCATGGAGGAGCTACCTGAACGAATGTGCTTTATTACCTTTACTTCCTCACCTCCCACCTGCTACTGCACCCAGGATGACAGTTACTAAGCTCTGGGAAGTCTCCTCTGTTAAGAAGTCTTCCTTTACTTTTCCCACCTCTCACTTTAGGCTTGGAAATGTACCCTACACTGGCCACTGATTGTACCTTACACCCTCCCCTGTGTTACAGAACTTACCACCCAACACTGTAATATTTTTGTGTGTGTGTCTGCTTGTCTTTATAAAAGGTAAAACCTATGTCTTAATTATCTTTGTATCCCCAACATACAGCATAGTGCCTGGGAGCAACTGTAGGGACTCAATCATACCTATTATTAGCATGCAACTTTTTGGATCAGATTTCTAAAGCTAGCGTGGAGGAAGAGAAACGGGAAAGCTCCCCATTTGCAAGTGTGCTTTGTGTTTTGTGCTGAAAGCCTCTGATAAATGCAGCCGTGTGATCCAATTAACTTTCTAGTACTCAGGAGAGAGAATTATGGGTTCTGCCAACTTGCCATCGACTAATCTTAATTGTCTTTTGACCTATGCTAGTTGCATTGAGGGTAGGGGGATTATTGGTAATGTTGCAGTTTAAAGTATTAACATTATGTAACATATAGATTATATAAAGGAGATCTGACCCCTTTCAGAAAAAGATAATGGACGTTAATAAAGTATAGGCAGTATGACTTCACTAATTAAACCAGTACCTTAGAATATTTTAATATGGAATTTTCTTCTAAGTCTCTGAGTGAACCTGAATGATATGTTCAATGTTTCTTACTAACAGAATCCTACTTTATAATACATAAACATTTCTTTATCCTTCTACAGCAATACAGCTTGAGCAATATTAATGAGTTAATGTACACATGCTCAGTAATTCTCAAATAAAAGTTTAACGTGTGTATACAGCAAGGTCCTCCAATGATAACCACCTTCCCAGCAAATAACACAATCACACAGTAAGTGTAGGTCACTAGTTCTTACCTTTGCTCCTAAGTTCTGACTACTTTGAGATGCTATTTCAAAGAGTTCCCTTCTTTGGTCCTTGAGTCACCTTAAGAAACACAGCTCATTCAGGAAAGCCACCCTTCCAGAAGCCTTATTACCCCAGACCCATGTTCACTCCTCCTCCCAACAACTCACAGAGCATTCATGCTACAAAAGAGGTCATGGGGGTGGGGTGGACTCACTCCAAGATCCATATGTGAGTTGGTGAAAGCCCCACCTCCCTCAGAGAATGATGGGACTCTTTCCTCATCAAGGAATCTATAAGCAGCAGTGTTCCTGGTGTCCTCAACTGGAACCAAGAACACATGGACCTAGAGACACTGTGGGTAAAGGATAGCTCAGTTTTCCAGGGTTCTGCTGTAGCTCTGCTGCAGTATCTATTCAATTGACCTCTTTGAGCTAGCAAGGAAATCTAATCTAAATGCCTTTAAGACTTATCATATCAGACAGAACTTCATAAGCAATATTCAGTCCAATTTTCTGGCCCAGAAGTCTAGGATTCTGTTTGTCATAAATTATAAAGAGCGATCTTCAGAAGGTTTACATCAGCAGGGGATCTCACTGCCCACCTCGCCTTCCCCCACCAAACGAGTATCCTGAGCTGCTATGAAAGGAGAACTGGGTTAATGATGGGAATTGTTCCGTAGGGAAATGTTCCACAGAGATGACTGACCTTCCCGACATGAAAGGGTTTTTTTCAGATTGAAATAATGAGTCACGATCTTGAAACGGCACGTCCCCAGCCACCAGATTTCCCCTAAGTCATTAAAATGAAAGTCAGGTCTCCAAAGTTTAAGGGTATGACAGCCTTCAGAGAAGTGGAGTGTCAAAGCATCACTGAGTAGTTTACGTAAACCACATCCTTCATCTCAAAGGGAAGGTTTTCAGATAACCATGCTAGCTGGACCTAAATTCTCTGGATAATTCCACCAAGTCTCCTCCCTGTTATGTGTAGATCAAAGCGTAATGACTTGGCCTGGGACAACTGAGAAATTAATAACCAAAGCAAGGATTTAAGAAATCCATAGTAATGACACAAATGAGGCCTATTAAATTAGAGAACCAAAATGAAAACACACTAAACACTTCAAAATTTAATTAGAAAAGGTTTCAAGTTCAGACCTCACTGAGGCCATTTCACACCAGCACTCTATATTGGAATCTAAGGAAGAGGGTTGTAAGGGTGAACGTGACCTTGGGGAGGAGGTAAGATCTGCTCACTGCCTCCTTTACCCTGTCTGCCTTTGAGGGCTCACCCCTTAACATCTTAAAAAAGAAAGGACTACAAAAAGAAAAAGGCAACCATCTCTTCAATTTAACCTTCACAAGAGACAGAGTTCGGCCTTTTGTTTTTTCCCAATAGTAACGGTATCGCAATTGATTTGAGACTGCTTACCATAAACCACTTGAAAATATCTCTCAAATTAATATACAAACTATGAACCATAAATTGGCTACTGAGCCCTATGAACCATTTCCATTGACTTTTAAGTCCAATACTGTATATCAGGTAAGGCTCACTCTTCTCCGTTGCAAAAAAAGGGGCTGGCAGGTTATATATGTTTCGAATGAATCATCTTTCTTTTCTATAGCCTCTTTCATACAAATTGTATATTCTCCAAACACTTTATAGACTTCTATAATACGGGAGAGTATAAAGAATAAATTACAAGGAACAAGGGAGAAGACAAGCTTCTATTCCTCTATGAAGTTTATGTGGTACCTGTCTCTGAAGGCTCTGTATGTTTTGCGTTATTACTTCACATCTTCAAATTTAGCCCACTTTATTATGCATTTAGTTCTCAAGTTATTACTGTGTGATGACCGACACTGCCACCAATTTTTATCGGGGAGGAGGCTGAGGATTCTACAAGGTCACACAGTAAGTAATGACTCCAGTTCCTTAAGATCTACTCAACACACTTCAGAATATAAGCACTGGGTGACTTTGCAAGGAGGGGGGGACATGGGTAGGTTATTATAATATACAGTGTATCCAAACCGCTCCCCCAAACTAGCTTTATGATTTGTCAAGTTAGTACACAGTGCATACACACACACACACACACACTTTCAATTATGGGAAAATTCTGGATCCAATTCTATGAAGAACTGCCTGTGTATCTGCATGAAAGTTGGCTTGGGTCCTGAACCAAGCCTGCTGCAGCCTAGCAGCCATCTGTAATTTAGAGTCTCCGTTCCCGACTATCTTTGGAAGTGTCTTCCCTCTTTTGCTTTAGCCAATCCAAGCCTTTCCCCTCCCACTCCTGGTTGTTATTTCTCGTTCTTCCATTTCATAATCTCCTTCAAAAATGTAGTTTGTTAATAGACCCTCATTCTTATATCCCTAAGATAAAGCACTGATTAGAAAAAAGTGTTGCTAATGATTTCTTTCCTCCTCCTCTTTCGGAGAATCTGCCTCACAGGACCGATCTGGGTTGTGTTTCTTTGCTACATGCCCAGTTTAAATGCAGCAAGAGCAGGGAGTCCATGCTTCCTAGTTCCGGATCCCAGTTTTCTTCTCTCACAGTCACAGACAAGCTGACGACGCTGGATGGGAGGGGGCTGCTTGAGCAGGGGTGCGGTGGGGTGAGGACCAGCCAAGGGCCACCTGAGAAAGGCCAGGGCACAAGAAGTGCCCATGAACCTGGGACAGAAAACTCAATCTGTGGAGAAAACAGAGCTCGTCCCTAAAGCGGACACAGCTATTAACAATCTCAGGAGCTGACCTCTCACGAGCAGTGCCAGACCCTTTTCTGAGGTATAAAACCAAGAGCAATATTAACCGTCCCATTTAAAGATGAAGACCCTACCTTCTTTTAGCAAACTGTATACCTTTACCTGGCGATGCTGGCGTTTTCCACATGCCACGGTTCCTTCCAGGGTTATGTATACAGGTGGACTCAGCATTTACACACCAACGTACACACACTCATACACATACCTATAGTTTCCTAGCAGAGACAGCAAAATTTGGGTGGGATGTGTGTGGCCAATCCACAAGTACATAAACTACTACACAGAACTCTCTTATCTTTATATTACTGAGTACACACAGATTATTGTTTGTTTCCCAAGTGAGATTTTTCAGCTACAAAGAAAAATGCTTCATGGAGGCCATAGCTCCATGAAGTGGAGCTATTACACTATTACAATGTAACAGTGCACTGTCATTCAACTGTGGTTGCAACTGCCCGGGATCACAATGGGGGGGGTGTGGGCGGGTGGGGATCTTTTTCCCACCACAACCTCAGGAACCTAGCTTTGTTTAAGTCCCACCTCAAAGGAAAAGAGAAAGAATGGAGTAGCTTCAGAGAGCCCAGATGCTGTTACTCTGACTTGGAGACCAATGTAAGGAAGCTGTAATTCCATACCCCAGAGCCGGGCTTTCTCCCTCTCTGAGCAACTCCTGATCTGGTTAGTGAACTGGAGCTAGCAGTCCCCAGACTAGCAAGGATGCGAATCACCTCTGAGTGTCAGTCTGCTGCTGACCAGAAGCCGGACAGTGTGCTCCCAAGAGCCAGGAGAGCCAGGGGTGCTACTGATGGAGCTGAAGACCTCTCAGGATGACGAGGATAGGGTTTCCAAAATTGAAACAATACAGAACAACCTTCTCCCTTCCCAGCTCCCCTCCATCAACTCAACCAGCATCAAATTAATAAAGCTGTGGCTTTTTGACATCACCGTCTATTACCAAAAGATAAGCTTGAATGACAGGTAAACAGCAGCAAAAGAATGGGTTTCCATAAATACTTACTTATTTATGAAGAGCATGTGGCATATAGAATAAATAAACCTGCAGTCATTGTTTCATTTTGAAATTTGTAACCTGTCATCATAGGTTAAATAACTGTCAAGAGAGCCCATACTTGTGAAATTTTAAATAGGAGCTGAAATTGGTGTTCCTCTGTGGTAGATGGATGTTTCCGCACGTTGCCATTTCTTTCCTTTCTACAAAAAGTTACTTTTAAATGTACAAAAAAATAAATCAAAATATGTATTCCATGAGGGGAAAGGAATCAGGAGGTGGAATGGAGTTGCGGATGAGTGGAGGAAGGTCAATTTATATTACACAACTTCTCTTTATCTGCAGCTATTTGTATATATTTTCAGGACTTTGCAGGTTAATCTAGTTTACTTACTACACTTTCTTACTATTGATTTTAATTGCTCCTCAACAATAAGTGGTTTTATTTGAAAATCCCATGAAACCATATTTAGGGGCATTGCTTACAGCATCTTTTCTCTCTTCCACTCAACTTCTGTCCTCTAAATGGGTTTCTTTGCCAGCCTCATTTGCTTTTTATTTTTTGCTCGTCTTCCCACCATCGTTGTCCTCCTCGCTCTCCCTTTCTCTCTATTTTTATAACCGTCCTGTTGACTCGATCCTCTTCTTTCTTGTCGCAGCTGCAGCTTTTCCAGTTTTCTCTATGCTGCTGCTTGGTGTTGTCACTAAACACTCTTCTTTTCTTCCTGTCTACATTTTTTTTTCTGCTTTCCTCATTTATCCTCCCCATTCCTGTATCTCCGTTAACTTGGAAGTTTTTAGAAAAGCAAAAGGAACATGAAACTTGAAAGTTTCAAAGTCATAGGAAACCAGAACACTCAAGCTTGCCTTAGCAGAGACTGTGTCTCCATCTCTGCAGCCGAGTTATATGGAATTAGTTCAAAAATGAGAGGCTATAAGGGAAGCTGTGCTAGCTTGAGTATCATTTGGATGAGAGAATTAAATACTGAATGACTGGGGGGGACTCGACGGAGGGTGGGGGGGACTCGACGGAGGGAGGGAATACGGGGATATGTGTATAAAAACAGATGATTGAACTTGGTGTACCCCCACCCAAATAATAATAAATAAATATAATTGAAAAAAAAATTGAATGACTTGTTCCCATGAACAGTCATCTTAGATACACCTCTGATAAAAGAAATTAGGCAGTTTCCAGCTTTTATGAGAAGAAGTGTAGTGGCAAGTGTCTCACACCACAGACAAGCGAGATCCAAGGGAAGGGGACAGTTATTCCAGCTTTATCATTCAATTCTATCTGGTTGATGCAGACAATCCTGAAAATCAGTGGATCCCAGAACTCCCATTTCACTTTTAACAAAAATCATCTAATCAGCAATAAAAAGGGAACAAGTTCAGTTATGCTTCTCTCTCTCTCTCTCTCTCACACACACACACAATCATATCCCAAGAACAATACACTCATTGATGAAAGCTGGAAGCTGATCAGATAACCAAATGAGCGTGTATCTAGTGTGTCTACTCTGTAGACTATATGCTTGAGCCATTTTTAGATTTCTTTTCCCATCCCCTTAAGATGTCTGATGCCATGTAGATTTCTGTACTATCTCGTATGAAACCTGGTTTTTCCTGGTCTGCACTTAACCAAGTAAGGGACTCACATTTTTTTCCCTCTTCTCTCTTTTATATAAGCAATGCTTATAAGAGGACATCCCTCATATCCCCTTTGCTAAATAGGTACCTGTCTTGGTACTCTGTGTGTGTGTGCGCACGCGAGCGTGTGTAGAGTTACACATTTTGCCAAGCACAAAAGTGCTAGTGAAATCCTGGCACCCTTAGAAGGAAGAAAGGGACCTATTTAATTTTTCTGATTTCAATATACTGTGCTACCAATGAGCTGAGTTAGCACAAAGACAGTGCTGAACATGACAAAGCCACCCGTGGAAAGGCAGAGTTCCACGATAAGGACAACGCTTGCTGCCCTGTCACTCCCACTGCTCCACAGGGAGGATCCGGCAACTTTGAAACCAGAAAAGGCAGGCATTTATGATGTCCCCAGGGCACAGGGGATGAGGAGGGCAGCCTCGTTGGACACAGTTTCCTGCTTCTTGTTGTCATTTAGGGAACTTATGGATTTTGAAATCTACAGATCATCACTTGAATAAAATATTGAATAACAGACAAAACTCTCGTTTCCTCCTAACCTCTGCCCCAAGCCTCACAATCTGATCAGCTCCATCACTCCCATCCTACTCCCACCTTCCATGAAGCCAAGAACCAACATGGAAAATAAGTTTGCTATCATATCTCCTCACCATCAGATGGCCATCCTGTTACTCTGATTTTGAAAAATACAAGCCGTTACCTTTGAGGAACAATTAATGTCTATTTCCAGTCCATTATCCCTTTTCAGGACAATGGGCAGTATTTCACGGGCTTTCAAACAGGATACAGCCATCCCATCAACTCCTGGTTGTCTGGGCTACAGCCATGGCCCTGGGCAAACTGCCAAAGATGTGACCGGGTTCAAAACATTCAAGGCTAAACTATATTCCTCTCAAGAACAGTCTGAGCCTGGTGAGGCATACCCAGGCTTCCTATCTGGGAAATTCATGGTTCACGCCCAAGATGAAAATTATGATTTCCCCACGATGTGTGGGAACCAGAAAGGCACTGAGCATCGGAAGTAAAATGAAAACAATTTAGCTCTGTTGAATGTCACCCTCTGTTGTTGATTTCCACACATCTGTGCATTCTCCCCTTATCCAAGACTTCATTTAAATGTGCTCCTTTTTGACAAAGATCAAGAAAATCCAAAATCAAAGTTCTCGTGCTGACGGCATTCATGTTTTCATAGCCTAGGTGCCTATCTGAAGGGAGTTACCTCTTCAGCAAGTCCACATTCAGACAGATAACTGTGTGCGTGGGGGGAGGGGGGGGAGGTGTGTGCTTCATAATCTGAAGCTTCAACTGGGAAACACTTTCCTTTTCAAAGAATATTACTTCCACATCATTATGGTTAATCAGAACCCTGCACACAAACTCCATTGGAGAGAAAAACAAAGACCCTAATGCCAGGATGCAGCCAATACAGCACAGGACTCAGAGCTCCTAGGGAAGACTGAAAATGGGGGTGTCCTTCTCTGTTTGCTGTTTGCTAATGAGGCCAAGGTGTGTCCCGCTTCTAAGTCCTGACAACCTGAAAAGGATGTGCAATTCATCTCGGCTCCCATCCCAGACCACACGCAAGTTGTAAATTGCATTCCCTCCCACTCTCCCTTGTTTATCTGCCCTGACAGTCCACTGCAGCTCGTGTGTAGCTGGGAGCCCAGAGGGCATCCGTGACCTTTCTCAGGCTGTCCCCAGCTGTCATCAATGCCTCTGTCCCTCTTTTATTTTTCTATCTGTTGCTTCTTTCAGAGCTCCTTCTTCCTCTTTCCTTGATTTCCAGTCTCTCACTGTACATCTTTCTCCCTTAAATCACCTGCATCTTTCAGTTTTATCACCTTACAAATGGCAACTTTGTTTTTGCTCTGCCTTTCTTTTCTTTAAAAACCTTTCATTACCTTAATTTTATAATTTATTTGTATGTCATCTCTTTGACTTTTGGCAGGAGGAGCTCAGTGCTTGACACAGTACACTAGTGCTTTCAGAAATACTGAGGGATAAAAAAGAAAAGAGGAAAAAAATCTTGATTCCATTCCTCTTGGTTTTCACTTGCTGCTATCCTCAAAGATCTCACGTCCATTTCACTCTCCCCCTCTTCTTTCCTATGCTTCCTCTCTTAAGCATTATTTCCCTCCACTTATCTGCTATTTCAGATCTTTAAATATCCACAGTAGTCAGGATGTGACAGAGTACTGGCCTGTGATGCTTACTACCAGAAATATTCTGCAAGTTCAGGCTTTTGAAAGAAACAACAATATATTACGTTTTATATGTCCATTTGGGAAACTTAAGACATATGGGGGCTTGGCAGAAACATCATCAACTTTAGAGCAGTGCTCAATCATTCCCACAGAGAACACTCTTACAACCTATCACCGCTTCTAGAAAATGGGTACCGACTCTGATGGAAAATAAATGGGAACAGGAAAGCTTTAGAAAATGCTTCCAAGTCTTTTGTAGAGGACGGGATTAATAAAAATGGTCAGATTATTGGGGTAGGATGGGCTATTTTTGTGACAAAATATGCCATTGAACCATCACCTTTGCAATGCTCCATCTGTAACTATATGGGTGTCCTGGAAAGAAGAACATCTTTTTTCTGATATTCACAGCTTAAAGGCTCAATTTTGCTTTTTTGAATTTTTTTCTTCCTCCTCACGTTGGCAGAAAAAAACTTTTTCAGATCTCATTTTTTCGCTTTAAAAATACGATCTTCAACCCAGAGAGATTCACTCTAAACCAAAGATGACATTTCTGGGCTATGGAAAACAGGAACAAAGATTAGATTCAGCTAACTCTTTGGCAATCAATACAGGGAGCTGCTTTGCTCCTCCCCCTGCCCCTTTCCCGCACCCTCCCAACACAGCTCCCATGAATGCTCTTCTATATCTGGAGAAGAGCTGGAGGTGAGGAAGGCTGTACACGACGAACTGTGAATGCTTTATTAATGGAACCACAGACCTGTGACCACAAATTCAAAAATTTTACTCAGGTATTTTTTCCCATCATTTATTATTATCTTTTTTCCTTTGAGAGTAATTCTGTACTTGTTTATTGCTTAGATTTTATGAAACTCTAAAGAACTTGTTTGTATCATGTCAAATGGTCAGGAGTATTCTTGTCAAAACAGTTTCAGGTCTTTCTCCATCACTAATACTGATTTTTTCAAACAGAGTATGGTCCAGAAATCTCAAAGACCTAGTTATTCTTGAAGTTGTGGCCACTGTCATTGATTAAAGTCATTTTATGCTGGTAGTTACACATTTAGCAGATTGCTATGAATCAGATGCACTAGACAAAGGCATTCCTAAATGGTAAAAACCCTTTGTTCCCAGGATAAGGAAGTAAAATGACAAGTTCATCTGAGCCAGAGCCCTGATGACCAACAGCTCTTGCTGACACTATATGCTGACAGCACTTTCTTGTCCTTTTTTTCCCACTTCTTTTTGTCTCCCTATTTTTCTCTCTGTATTAAAAATGATGCTCATTTTGCTGCTAGGTGATGAAGGAGAAAGAAATGCCTGTTTCACAGATCAAAAGCAAGGCATTGGTTTAGAGCAACACTGGCTTAGTGTCTTGTATCATCAATCTCTCTGGTTGTATCCATCACCACCAACATTCCGTCTCTTGTGGTTTTGAGGTTGATGGCGACAAGACAGATACCATTACCTGAATACAAAGAAACATAGGGAAGAAGCCCTGTTTCCAGAACTTTGGTGTTTTGATACTCAAACTAACTACCTAGAGACTCATGGTCTTCTAAGAGCATGCACAAGTGCATTTACTTAATCATTTATTCACAAGTATCTATTGAGTTTCCATAACCCCTGGATTCTTGGAATAGTCTCCTGATTGGCCTCGCTGCTTCTGCTGGAGCCCTTCTTCAGTCTATTCTCAGCTCAGCATTCAGAACGACCCTGTTAAAACCCATCAGTCACTCCTCTTCTCCAAACCTTCTTAGCCCACTGAGACCGAAAGCATGACTTCCTTACAATGGCCCCATATGTGGTCTTCAGTCATCTCTCTGACCCACTTCCTTTCAGTCTCTCCTCACTGCTCTATTCCATCCCAAACACTTCCTCCCTACCCCCCAAAACACCAGGTGAGCTGCCACCTCCAGGCCTCTGCACTTGCCCTTCTCTCTACGGCTAGCAATCTTCCTGCGCCTGTCCAAGGTGAGACCTTTCCCGGCCCTCTTACCTAAAATCGTGTCCCTCCTCCAACCCCCCCTTATCCCTTTTCCACACCTTATTATTCTCCTTAACACCTGTCAATGTCTACCATACCATATATTTTAGTTATTTGTTTTTTAATGTTCCCAACTAAATTGTAAGTGGCACGAAGGCAGAGATTTGTTTGTCTCATTGCTATAGCTACAGTGCCTAGAAGAGTGCTTAGCATAAAACTAACCCTTCATTAATGTAAGCTGAACAAATAAATTGCGACAGGGAATTCAATGATCAATAAGACAAGCGTGATTGCTGCCCACAAGGATATCATAATCCATTGGGACAGACCAACCACCTTTAAAGAGAAAAGTAAGCAATAATTTCAAACTCTAATAAGCACTATAAAGAGCAAACAAGATATTGAGATCGAGCATAAAAGGAGACAAGATGTCATTTAGAATCAACGGTCATGAAGGACCTCCCTGTGAGTGAGACCTGAAGGATGAGATAAAGCTGAAACACATTAGAGTGGGTGCTGGAGGCGGGGGAGGGCAGTGAGCGAACAGCAAGTAAAAAGACCAGTGTCTAGAGGCAGGAAAAATCGTGGTGTGTTGCAAGCATGCAGAAAACTGGTGGGGCTGGATCTAAGCTGTCTGAGGAGCAGAAACATCATTGCTCACCTTTATGAGGCTTTACTGACACACCAGACACTGTTTTAAAGGCTCTTCTTATATCTGCTCATTAAATCTCCTAACAGACCTATGAAGTAGAAAATACCCTATCATGCATTCCATAGGAGGACATGGGGTGCAGAGCTACCAAGTGATGGAATGGGGACTGCAGAAATTAGGCTCTGAACACTGCACTCTTGCTGCCTTCCTACGCAGCACAATTCTGTGCTTAAATGGGTGTGTTGAGGATCCAAAGGAGCATGTGTTTAACCGCTATGTATTTGCACATGGAGTATTTAAAAATCAAGCAATTTAATAATTAAAATAAGGAGTATTATAAGAATAATAAATTCGTTTGCGATTAACATATACACACTACTATATACAAAATAGATAACCAATGAGGACCTACTGCATAGCACGTGGAACTCTACTCAATATTTTGTAATAACCCATAAGGGAAAAAAATCCAAAAAACAATAGATATATATGTATGTATAGCTGAATCACTTTGCTGTACACCTGAAACTAACACAACATTGTAAATTAACTATACATCAATAAAAAAAAGCGTAATGTAAAATCGGTTTAACAAAAATAATAAGCTGTGCTTATTATTATTTTTACCTGTGAACAAATGAGTATACTACACTTTCCTGACCTTACAGAGAAGAAGATCAGTAGTGTCACTTCCCTAAGGTTACAGAGACAAAGAAGCGCGGTGTCAGAATGAAAACCTATCTCCCCTCAGACTGCACAGGGTACCTGCCATGCTCAATTCATCATGCCAGTTATACGGCCCTGCACACTGGCAGGCCAGCTTCGCACACTCCGGAGGCAGGGGGCCACGTGCACACAGGCACACACAGACCTTCTCAGACACCTCCTTGAAATAACCAGGAATTCAATCCAAAAGGAGTGCTTTGTGTCTCTCAGAATCCTCAAAGACACTTTGAAAGACCTGAAGAGAAATAATCTTAACAAAAGAACAAAAAAAAAAGAAAGAAACTTGAAAGTGAACAGAAGTTCTGAAGTGTGTGGGGGTGGAGAAAGCTTTCTCGAAGAGGAACAGAGAAGAGAGAGCTAACTCAAAGTGACCAGAATAGCGTAGTGAGCCGAGGAGCCTGTGACTTGGTGATTCTGCACCCCGGGGCAGACTGCCGGCTCCGGCAGAGGAAGGATGCAGCTTACTGCGCTCAGGGATGCATCCTAGTGTGCTCAGAGATGGGCCGGTTTCTGGACTTCCTACTGTGCACAAAGGACTAGACCCAGCCCGCTGGGGATTTCCATGCCACATGTTCTGCTGTTCTTAGAAAACCCAGAGACTGACCTGCTGGGCCTCCTGACTGACCAGAGAGGTTCCTTTGTGAGAGATTACAATAGCTGTGAACTCTACCAAGTTGTGTGCTCTGCTGGGTTCTATGAGGACAGCCATCCCAGCTAACTTCCTGCCTTCCTGGGCCAGTATCACTCGTGCCTGTTGGCTTTCCATCGCCCCTGCGAGTTCAAGCACAAGCCCCTTTGTTGGTCATGGACTTGGGTTTATTCTGCAGCCATTCCTTTTTATCAGAGTGTTCATTGTTAACTGCAGCAGAAACAAGCCAAAAGAGGCACATGCAGAAAAAGGCCAGGCTTGCTCAATTCAAATGGAATAAATGGCTTGGCTGTACAGTGAGGTGCTGCAGATACAAAGAGCAGGTCAAAAAAGTGACCTGTTATATTGATGTTTATTTGTTGGAACAGCTGAGAATTATCTCCTGTCCTATGTCACCTCCATAACAGGTGGCCCTTCCTGAGTCCCACAGCACCTGGTTAGAGTGAGTGTGAAATCTCACTCATGCAGAAAACATGAACTTTTTTCTCCCTCTAAGGGAAAAAAAAAACACGTCATATGACTGGCTCTTCAATTTTAATCATTTATTTGAATCTCTCCGTGGGAAAGGCTACTTCCTTACCTATTCCTCAGTTTCTGCATCTGCAAAATATGGAAACTACCAATTGTTCTATTTCCCTTCATGGAATTTTTAGGGAAAGCCAGGCAGTAGCAAAAACAAAAACACATGTGAATACTAAGTACAAAGTTGCAAAGTCAGGTTAAAAATGTCTGTAGAGAGTAAAGTACAGTTAAGAAAAATGTCACTCAGTTTAAAAAAATCCATGGCTGTGGACTATTTGGTAAGAATTTGCTTTGCCAGGCAGTCAGAGGTTAGTATTGTAGGCCTGTATTTTCCAATGTTGATGGCAATTTTGCACGTTAGAGAAACTTCAAACCACCATGTAACATAGAAGCCTTCTTAACATTCAGCACTGGAATCTGTACAATGGGGCCACTGTGGTCAGTTGGGTTCTGATGGGCAAGGTCTTTGGTGCCACTTCTTCACCAGGGGAGGTGGAGGGGGCTGGTGTCTTGCTACTACTAGTGAGTGAAGACTTCTGGGTTAGTAGAGTCAGGAGGTACCAACACGGCAGAGAGAAAAAAAGAGAGAGGCCAGCCAGACACCTGCAATTAGGGAAGATCATTAACGCATAGGTCAGAGAAACTGACATCATCAAGTTCCTTTACTAAAACAGCAGGCATAGAAAGGTATGAGGACGCCTGAAATGTCATCTTAGTGGAAGACCCACTAGTATTCTTGGTGACTTGGGGATATAGACTCCATGTAAGGGGCTCTGGGTGTGGCCTCTGTGACAGCCTCCATGCTGTTATCCACTCGCCAAGCAGCAGTGGGGCCCCGTCACTGTGGGAGGTGAGCCACCCTACCCTGGAGAGAGATGGAAGCTGGCTTCGACAGCCAGGGCTCCTCTCCAAGCAACTCTGGGGTCAGAGAAGTCTTTATCTGGGGAGGGGGGCCTTGCCCCCAAACTGCTGGTTCTTCTCCTCACATTTTTCTCTTCTGAATCAGGGCTAGCACCAGGAGAACCCTAAAGGGTCACAGCTGTCAGAAATGGCACCAGAGCCTGACCTACCTGGCTATGTGGTCTGACAGGCTGTCTGTGTGCCTTCACTGTCTACTCAAAAGACATGCCCGATTACAAAGAGAGTGTTAGAAGGAAACGAAAGCACTTTCAATTTGGATAAAGATTTGGGAAATTGCAACCTGAGAAATCCATCAAAATAGACACTGTCCATGGTCACAGACTGAAAAAAAAAATGTGGATGAATAAATAGGTAACATGCATTGACAATCGTGGACGTACGCCAACCGCCTCCACTTCGGGAAGGCACTGTGTATACGGACATCTAAGTGTCATTAGTGGCATTTATGAATCCATCACATGTGCAGAGTTTTACTTTGCAGATCAACTAAAATAAGGAGAGAGTAAGAGAGACATGCTGAGACTCCATGCTGCTTGAAGAAAAAACCCCCATTTATATTCTTAAGCCCTTTGCCATGAATCGCTGATGTCCCCAAACAAAAAGAAAGCTCCTGGTTTCTGTTCTGGTAGATTAAAAAGCCCTTTAGTTTAACAGCAAAGCATCTGTCTACCTTGTTATACAAATGGCATCTAATCAGAATGCAGGATGCTAGGGCAGAAGGGAGTGAGGCAAGTGAAAATATTGGGGTGGGAAACTAAGATTTAGGAAATGAATTAAGGCAAGATATTTTATAAAAGAAAGAGCAGGCATAGGAAATGGAAATTAGGAAGGTAAGCAAAAACTAAAGTCAGGAAGAGACATAAAGAAGGACAGGGAAAAAAAATGTGTAAATGTGAAATGAAGTTGGATGAAGACGGGGAAAGAGAAAGATAGCCCTGCAGCAGATGGAGAGCAGCTGGGGAGAAGGAGAAAGGTTCTGATCGATCGCAGAGTCTGCAGGAGCTCAGTCCTGGGGTCGTGATGATCTTTCCAATGGACTGAGCTCTGCTCTGGGGCCTAGGATCCTGGCAGAAGCATCTGATTGAATCATGATTCTCCGACTGATCACTTCACATCAGCCATCTTTGCTTCTCTGAGTCATCACCACCCAGAAACCCGCACAAGAGACTATTCTGTCTTGAGAACTTTGGTGACGTTAATTATTTTTTAAAGAGTATATTGAAACTTGGACAGCCTCTGTTGACATTCCTCAAGGAGAGAAATGCCCTAGATACGAATAGTTGCTCTGTGATGATACTGCGGTTAAAAAAAAAAAAAGTAAAGTAGAGAAACGGAGGCCTGTGGGACTGTGCCTCCATTTCTTTGAGCGCAGAACTAAATCACAGGTTTATTAAGAATTATAGAGATGTTGGTGTGTTTGGTTGATGTCCACTTGCCCAGTCATCTCTGGCTCTTCAACAGCGCAACTGTGATTCTGCACACGCAGTTTCCTATCGAGATGAAGGTCTTTGGGGTAGAGTGACCTGTAGCTACTCCGAGTACACTTCAGAAGTCTTTAGGCCTGTAGACTTGATCAGAATCTAACCAGAGTGGTGGGAGACAAGATCCTCTTTCAGCTGAGACTCTTCCTCGGAGCACAGGCCCTGCCTTCTCTCCCCATTAAAAACAACAAACTAAAAAAATATTCAGCCTGGGTAGAAGGAGCTGGCTACAGCCCAGCGGAGCAGATTATTCACCAATTGCAATTATCTGCACTAATGCTCCCCTTCATTGGTGAAGGTAATTGAGAGTTAAATGTATGTACGAGGACGGGGCTGTAAAGCTGAAACACTTTTACAGGTGTGGTGAGGAAACGGAAAGGTAGAAAAAGCGCTGGTCTAGACACTGCTTTTTGAAAAGATATTTCACATAGGTCTGGGAAGATTGCTAGGTCCTGAGGGGAGAGGGAGGTATTTCTGAAGAGCTATTAGAAGTGCTATTAGGTTTTCGGAGATTTTGGTGGTTATTGAACTTTTCATATTTTAAGCGAGGATGAGGGTATTATCTCTGAATCCAATTCCTTTGTCTCCTTCTATTTCCAAAGGCACTCTGGTCTTCACCCTGCCATAGAGCATTGCTCCCAGGAGCAATCTAGCATCCCAGAGGAAAGTGGCCGACCTAAATGTGGCTCTCCAAAGACAAAAATTTTATTCTGGGCATTTTACGATGACCCAGATATGGTATAATATAAAATAGAGAGAATATATTACTGTGGGTCCCATAATGTCTATTTCAAAGCTTCCTAACCTAATATCTACTTATAGCGGTATTATTTTTAGGCCCTGCCTCTCCCTCTACAAGGAGTAATGACCACAGGGTAACATATGCATTTGGCTTTTACATTAACTCTCTAAATAAGAAGCCAAAAGTTTTGTTTCTCTTGTTTGTTTTTTTAAAGGACACAGATGGCATCTGTTTTCAAAAATACTGAAATCACTGGGTTTATAACTTCTTGAAATACCAATTAGTTTGGGGATACAAATATAAATCTAAACAAGCATGAATTCATCAAAATTATAACTCCTGATCTGCAGCATGACCACTGTTGGCCATGCTGATGAAACAAACCACATGCATGTCCCCCTCAGAGCCTTTGCACACACTCTGAGTGCCTCCACCCCCGTATGGCTGGCTCCTTCACATCCCTCTGGATCTCAGCTGGAAGGTCACCTCCTCAGTGAGGCCTTCCTTGATTCCCTTGCCATAAGGACATTATTCTCTACCTCAGAATTGTGTTCATTCTTTATACTACTTACCACTGTTTCTAATTATTTATTTGTTGGTTTCAAATGGGTCTGTCTTTTCAAAAAGATACATGCACCCCAATGTTCACAGCAACACTATTCACAATAGCCAAGACATGGAAGCAAGCTAAATGTCCATTGACAGAGGCATGGGTAAAGAAGATGTACATATATACAATGGCATACTACTCAGCCATAAAAAAGAATGAAATAATGCCACTGGCAGCAACATGGATGGACCTAGAGATTCTCATAATAAGTGAAGTAAGCCAGACAGAGTAAAACAAATATCATATGATATCACTTACACGTGGAATCTAAGAAAAATGATACAAGTGAACTTATACACAAAAGAGAAATAGACCCACAGACATAACAAACTTAAGATTACCAAAGGGGAAGGAGGGGGATAAATTAAGAGTTTGGGAGTAACATAAAATACTACTATATATAAAATAGATAGCCAACAAGGACCTACAGTATAACACAGGGAACTGTACTCAATATTTTATAATAACCTATAAGGGGAAATAATCTGAAAAAAATAAGTGTGTAAAACTGAGTCACTTTGCTCTACACCCAAAACGAACACAACATTGTAAATCAACTACATTTTAATAAAAATAAGATAAAATAAATAGTAAAATGGGTCTGTCTTCACAACTAGACTGTAAACCCCTTAGAACAAGCGTCATGTTTCTCAAGTTCACGCTTTCAGAAGAGTGCTATCAATGAGCCTGGCCTGGAATATAGTACATGCACAACTAACATTGATCTAAATTAACGCAAGAAGGAAAGATGCCTGGGTTGTCAATGCAGTGTATGCCTCTTCTTTCACTAACACTTCATGCTGAACTCCTTCAATAATTACATTTTACTGGGTTTTATAAAGGAAAGGGGAAACTCTTCACCCCCATAAACACATGCAATATTTTGTTCCTCTAGTACTACTGCTAATAATCACAAAAGCTGCCGAGAGGTGACTACTTTCCATGCTTTGCATGCATTCATTTATTAATACTCACAACAAATTTGTAAGGAAGTACTTTTATGACACTATTTTACATGGAAGAACAAGAGAGTTAGTGAGGTGAAGGAACTTGCCCATATCAGGTCTTAATAAATGGCAAGATAGAATTTAAACTCAAGCCTATTTGATGCCAAAACTCATTCTTTCAACCATTACTATCTATAGAGAACGAAAACGTCAGGGATAAAACCATCTAATAATATATATCATACATGTTTAACCTGCCACCCGATGTAAATTATTACTAGAAAAGAGGGCAAAAAGGGAATCTTCCTTCTCATCCCCCGCACATAAACACATTTATTCATATATACTTGTCTCATTCATATGAGAATTAGGAATTCTCTTTAACTTATATATATATATTTATTTTTTATTATTTTCTAAGTTCTTTATTGGAGTATAATTGCTTTATGCTGTTGTGCCCATTTCTGCTGTACAACAAAGTGAATCAGCTGTATTTATACATATATCCCCAAATCCCCTCCCTTCCACAACTCCTTCCCACCCTCCCTATCCCACCCCTCTAAGTCATCACCCATCATTGAGTTGCTCTCCCTGTGTCATGCAGCAGCTTCCCACTAGCTATCTATTTTACATTTGGTAGTGTATATATGTCAGTGCCACTTTCTCACCTCACCCCAGTTTCCCCTTTGCCCCCCACCCCCACCATGTCTGCAAGTCCGTTCTCTACATCTGCATCATTACTCTTGCCCTGTCACTGGGTTCATCAGCACCATCTTTAATTTCTATTTACTCACATATATATTTAATTCTCATAGAACCTAGAATCTCATAGAAGCTGCTCTATAGAATCCATAGAATCCTGGAAACGTCCATGACTTAATTAATTAATTGAAAAAATCAAGTAAACCTGACTGAATGCTAGCCCATTCTCAGGCCCCAAGGAAAATATTGAAACAGCATTGCTCTTGGGCACTAGGTTTCCACTGGGCTTACTTATCAAAAACTTCACACCTCAAAATGTTATTTTTTATTAGCACGATTGGATCTTGTGGGGAATTTCCTTGCAATTTCATCTGCTGAACAACATAAAATTTTTGACAAGTTAAATTATATTTCCCCACCTAGAGTATAGAAATTGAAATATTTACCAGCCATGGAACTCTCAGACATTGAATGAGAGGGCTCATGTCCTGGATTTCTTTCTATGGTGTGTCTCATGCAGAGCACGCCATAGACTGTACACATAGAGGCAGTGGAAGTGTTTGCTGAACGGAATTTCTATAAGGAGGGATTCATGTCATAGCAGGATTCCACGATAAGGCAATTTAAGACTGAAAATATTTGCCCTGTCTAATCAACCAAAGGATTGAGGATGACTTTTTTTTTTTTTCCCACACCTTTTCTACTAGGAGGCACCACTATCATCTGGATTTATCTCAGCAAGCAAAATAAATGAAGATTTGACAAATTACACATGGTGAAATTGTACCAAATAGCCCACCAGAATAATATGGCCTGGAATTTCCTTTTGCGCAACAGTCTTTATCTTTGCCTAAATTATCAACAATTTCACATATTGGATGACTGGAAGAAACTATTTGAAGACATACAACTGTCTTGGTGTTCAAATTAACTGATACAGTCATCGGAATAATTGCTTCTATTATGAAAGTGGTTTTGCAAACATTCTTGCCAAAAATAAAAGACATCTAATAATAAAAAACTCAACTACACTATTTAAATAATATTCTCAATATCAATGCAGATGTGTGTGTGCATTTTTAAATTATTACAGAATGGTACTTAATTCTGACATAAATGGTACTATTACTTATCTTAAAAACATATGAGTTAATTGTGAAATGACCTGGACAGTTCAAAGCAATGGCTTAAATTTTTCCTGCAAAGTAGTTTTTAAATAATAAAGTTTTTAGAATTTCGTTTATTTCCACCCATATTTGCCAAGAAAAAAAAATTTGATTTTTTTTTTGTTTGGTAGGTACTGCAATAAACTGGAAGATAAAATCTTTCCAAAGATAGAAACAATTTCATTTCAGAGCTTCTAGAATAATATAAAATAAAAAATAAAAAAAGGCCTATATATAGGATGGCAGTAAGCTATCAAATATTAAAATACATTTACCTTGCACTAAAAAAGAAAAAAAAAAGGTGTTACTTGTATTACTCAATTGTTTTGAACTTAATAGGTCAAACCTAACAGTTTTTTTTCTGTTTGTTTGTTTTTTAATACTGAGTCAGACCTCTCTCTATACTTCAGTGATCAGACCATTTATAATTGAATTATTGTATGCATGTGAATCAGAAAACACAGTTACTGAAAAAAAAGTACACTTTCCTAGAAAGAAATAATGTAGTAGTTGCTGAAAAAATGCTGGCAATTACTGTTTTCCTTTGCTGCTAGATTATATAACCCATATGATAGAAGAAGATAAATATTACGTAGTCATTCATTGAGCAGTTTGAAGGACCTACTCTGGTCCAGGCTCAGTGCTTTATGTGTGGATTTCATTTTGCTAATGCTTGCTTTAATCAACATGGTAGCAGGGGAATAAAAGAAAAAGTTAGAGAGCTCTGGAAGTAGAGCTGAAATGAATTATTTGAGGACAAATATATTTCTAACTTCAGAATCTCTATCTTTCTTTTGAAATGTCCAAAGTGAATGGTATATTGATTTTTTGCAGCATACCCTGCACTTTCCACTGATTGGTATCAAGGTTGTGAAGGCACCTGTTAAGTGAGCTCAAAATTCTCTCCTATGTGTAAACAAAATCCACAGTTATAATCAAATTTAATGTACTCTGGCCTATATCCATGTCTTGTGAAAGTCACAGTGGTCTATGTAACAGAATTGAAAGCATACGTTATAAAACCCCTCACCTTTCAGATCTCTTGAAAGCAGAGATTGTCAGAGGTAGTGTCTATATGTTCTTTTAAGTCACCTCTGAGAAGGCAACAGGGTCATGGGGAATGAGATTTGCATTTCAGAGCTGGAACCAACATTGGGTTACAGAGAGATGATGAATTACGATACATCTATATCTGAAGGACAATGAGATCCTGGGCACAGAAGGTCATTTCTTACGGTAAAGAGCATGGATTTCAGGTATTCACATCTCAAGGTCCCATCTTAAAAAGCTCCCAGCAAGGAGGTAAAATGTTCCTCGCATACTGATGAATTCTCCTGGTCCAAAACGGAGCTGGCCCTACCCCAAATAAAACCTGTGAATGACACCCAAGCAGAATCACATTTGTGTGCTCCTCAAATTCTATTCTGATGTGCAGTATTACTGAACATGCTTTACTAGTAAACTTGATGCTATGAAGAAAATATTTCGGTATAATTACTTTTAGTCCATTTATTACAAAGAAAGATCCCTACTTAGTATACATCATAAAATTTCCCTAAAAATTTTACTAACAAAAAAGTCTATTGACATGAACAGGAAAATGGCCAAGCATTGTCAACAGGATTATATACAGAGGAACTGTACAAAGAATATTAAGTATTCATGCAAGGGAGAAGAATTTTGGAGTTCATCCAAGAAAGATGGGAATGGGCATAGAACTGGAGCAAAGATAAGCTTTCTGTATTAATTTTTTATGTAACTCAAGGCAAGACATGCATACCCACACTAGTATCAGCTTTCTTATCTGTTAAACTTGGGTGATAATCTCACTGCCCAACAGTTGCCATGAGAAGCAGTTTGTTAATACGTAATTATTTTTTACGTTAATATTTCCTACACAAAATTTTAAGGTGTTTAAAATATATTTTTTATTCATTGCTAAGGTAACCCTATGACCTACTGAGTACATTAGAGAACAGTGTTCCCATAATACTTCTCTTCCCCTGGCAATAGCTCCCTAGCCATTCGGTACCGGAGGAGAAGGCTACCAAGCAGGTTGCTGTCACATCACTACAGAGGACAGCTATTAAGTTGTCAGGAGCATCTCTGAGTTGTGGAAGAAGAGGAAAAAGGGCAACAGCACAGCTTCTCCTTCCCATTATCCAAAGGGACACAATGGCCGTATCTTTACAAACCTGCTGAAGGATCTTACTACCTTTTGGTATAAGTAACAGCTTATTGCATTCTGTGCCCACGTTAACACACACAGAAATCAATGTTGAGAGACTCATAACATACCATAGCACACACACACAAGCACACACACATCCATACAAACACATGTGTACCCATCAAAGTCGACTTAAGGAGGTTTCTTTTCATATCCTGATATTTATATTATTCCACATTTTGACATATCTCTTCCTTTCTTCCCCATTGGAATGTGTTTTACAAAGGCATTAAGGAGATCTGAATTTATCTGTTCACTTCTATACAACTGTATGTATATGTATATGTATACAAACATATAAATATATATCCTCAATTAACATATTTGGCTTTTTATTATCTTCCTCTCTCATTTCCAGGTCACTGAGAGCAGAGATTATACCTTTTTCAATATCCAAACCTACAGCTTATCACTAAGATATATAGATAGATAGATATCTATATATATACACACACACACATATCTTACATATAGTATGTACATAACAAATGTCTCTATGCTTGAATTCTGTACTTTGAATCACTACATAATAATTGATTATTTGCAGACAGGTCTGGGTACACAATGAGAATGCAGTGAGCACCTTTACCTGACCAGACTTTGCCGTACCAAACTTGCTGTATAGGTGCTAGTGCTGTGTCCATAGCAGTCAAATGTGCTCATGAGATCTTAGTTCAAGGAAGTCATTGCTCATTTTATCTCTCTGCCCAAACACCTTCTGCAAAGTCTGCCCTGAGTTCTCCCTGGCTTTCATTTAGAGTAAAATAAAGCACATTGTTCAAGTTTTTATAGGATGATTTTCAATTTTAAGATGGAGATATAGAGATATATTCATTCTTTCAAGACACAGTTATTAAGTTTTCCCAATAAGACCAAGTAGATGATTAGGACCATACCCATGTGATCCCCCTCCCTTTATCTTCCTCTCTCTTTAAGCCTACTTCCATCCAAAGACCACAGATACAAGGACTAAGCAGACAGAGGGAAGGGGCTGATGAATCACGGAACATAAACAGCCAGTCCTCCGGATCCCAGGGTTCTGCATTTGTGAATTCAACATACCATGGATGATCCAAGGATGCAGAACCCAAGGATACAGAGGGTTGACTACTCTAAGCTAAGATATATAAGGGACCTGAGCATCTGTAGATTTTTGTTATCTGCGGAGGGTCCTGGAACCAATACTCCATGGATTCCAAGGGATGACTGTAATACACACTGAATGGAAATCAGATGTTGATATGCTAATGAGAAATATATGGTGATGACTATTGTAACTGATATCAGAAAATGCTAAGTTCTATGTTTCCTAATTAGTCATAAAGTTCCTGGAGTAAAGAGCAAGTTAAGATGCAATTTAATACATTATGACCTAAAGGTCTGAGGATCTATTTTCTCAGCGGGAGAGTCTTGCTAATGTACTCAATCAGATTTGTCTGTATAGATTTCTCCTGATCCTATATAAGAAATTCTCCAATTGATAAACATAGGAGAATGAATGGTAAATGAGGAGGGGAACCCGCTGTTTCACTAGACATTAGGCATGGTATCCTTGACTAAAAAGTTGGGTAGATTTTATAATTTAAAAAGTTTCATTAATGACTTTTAAGAGTAAAGAGGTTAGGAGTTCAGTCTCCCACTTCTTTTTAATATTTAACTCTGCCTAGAAAAAGCTTTAGATCAATAAATGATTGAGAGTCACTCTGGTTGTAATGAATTGCATTTTTTTCCTGGTCTGTACTCCAGCTGGCTGACTCTATTCACACTATGGTGACTGGTGTCAAGGTCCAGGGGAAAATCCTAAATTCTTCAGTATATTTGTCTACACACTGGGCTCCTTTATCATTGGTTGAGACATGCTACTGCTTATGGCATTATTAGTTGGAATGAGTCTAACATTCATTCCTTCTACTTTACAATACCACATTTAGAGAAAAATGTTAGGACAATACACATGTGCTTTATAAGAATAGGATAGCTTGCTATTTTCTTCTTACAAAAAACCTACCATTCTTCTATGTTCTGGTTCACATACAAAGAGCTTATTCTCTTTAAATAAGTGGAGTGATTCACATTTATATTCCACATTTGACAACTCTTGCTAGGACCAATATGCCAGACCTTGTGCTAGTCGCTAGGGATAAAAGATGACAATTTCTTTGCATTCAAAAAGCTCATGTGTCACAAAAACTTCACTGAATTCTTAAAATGGGTGCCAATGTCTAATTTGAGAATAGGAGTTCAGGAAGAACAAACCCAGGAGAGGGGAAGTTCTGACCCCATTAATATTTAAAAGGCAGGGAACATTTTAATCAATTCATCAAGACAAAATTACCTTACACTTTTAAAGATCTTTTTAAGATATTGCAACTATTCCCCCTTTTTGTCAAGCTCTTTTTTTTATGAAGAACTAGCAAGGAAAACCACTTGAGAAATGGCAGGACTGGAAGAACTTGGAAAGCTTTTTTCTGTTTTTCGTAGGGGGCTTTGGGAATTCAGAAAGAGGGTCGGGGGTAGGGGGCAAAGGTAGGGTAAAATACTGAGGGTTTTATAACAAGGGTATAAGAGTACAACAGAGCTGCCTTGGGGAAAAATGTGATCTCTGGTTAGGACACCTTGTCCCTGAAAAGAACACCTTCCAAGCATAATTGCTAGGAATAAACAAAAATGAATAATTGACTAAATTCATTGTATACCTGCTAGTAGAGTTGAAGCTCTGTGATGGTAAATGCTTAAATGTGTATTTTATCACGCAATCCTTACAATGGCCATATGATAGAAATAATATTATTACCATGTTTTATAAATGGGGGAAATTGTGGTTTATCTTGGGAAATTGTTTATTTGGGATTCATCTTCTTCTGTTTCCAAAATATATGCTTTTTTTTTTTTTTAACCATTGGGTGAGTTGGAAGTCACTCTCTGGTATCCTAAAGAATAAGCTAGGCATTCAACACATTTTGTAGATGCCCAGAAAATCCAAGCATTGCCCAATTTACTCGCATAGTCTCTGGGATGATGAGGTAGTGACTTGTTACCACCTAGTGAGCTAGCCTGAACTTGGTCACTGTCTTCAGAGAGGTGACCGAGTTTTTTTTTTTTTTTTTTCTCCCCCAAGGCAGAACATCATGTCAATGTAAGGGGTTCAATATTTGCTGGTGTATGCAGTAAACCCAGAGCGACAAAACCTGTTCTTGTGGAAGGAAAATAAACAATTTGAACGGGCCTCATAAAATGTGAAAATGGAACAGTGGGATTTTTTTAAAGAAGTTTCTTTCAACCTCCTACACACATGAGGGTAATTCATCCTCATCTGGAACCAGGGATGAATGCAATCTTTGCCTTCTGCTGAAACTAGTCTGACATCCCCCTACAAGAGCTTGAGGCCCCCTTGGTGTTGCCTGGCTGTTAGCAGAGGAGCTTCTCTAGGCTGACTGCAACTGCTAGGTCCCACGATGCCACTAAAGGCAAGCCTTAGCAGGACCTTGGGAGGCTTTCTCCTGTGCTCGTGTGAGCTGCCCCCAGGGCCTTTGAGAAAGCAAGCCCAGGGCTCAAAGCCCCAGGGGCTGGAAGGGAGATTCATCTTCCCGGCCAGCATCTTAGCTGAAAAATGACAGCTCCTCCTCTTTTCTGTTATTGTCATGAAGCTGTTAAGCTCAGGTCACCAGAGGAAAACAAATGTGTGTCCTCCCTCATGCTCCGTGAATTTTAAACGACTGATTGGATGGTCTCCTCAAGGTCCTTCCTGATATCAACCTATTTAAGAGAATCACGAAGACTAAAATATTAAGCCCAGGGTTTGCAAGTGGGCTGGGCCAAGACGTCCTTACAGGGATGTACGAGTAAGAGTAGAGAGTTATATATTTGTAGAATTCTGAGATGAGAGAGTCTGCAGACATACCACCTGAACATGGCCAGACTCATCTGATCTCAGAAGCTAAGCAGGGTTGGGTCTCGTTAGTATTTGGGTAGGAGAAAGAAGTTCTTCAGAATAATACCAAGGTCAGAAAATGCGAAGGAAAAATGCAAAAGAGTAATAGATTAAAACACATAAATATATAATCTCTCATAAAAGAAAAATACACACACAAAGAGTAAACTACAAATAATAAACTGGAAAAAAATAGGTGCATGGACCAGCAATTTATAAGAAAAAATATATTCAAAGCAAATTAACTGTCAAGAAATAGAAATAAGATGATCATTTTCCCATTAGATTAATAAAGATAAAAGCAAATGGTTTTTCTAACATTGGTGACTATGTTGCCAGAGTTGCAAATTGGTAGAAACTTTCTGAGGCAGATGTAGTGAAACTTATCAAAAGTTTTAAAGAGAGGTGTAACAATTTGATAGAGCAAAGGCTATTTCTAAGAATTTATAATAAAGAAGCAATTAAAAATGTTCACAAAGAATTAGTTGTGGAAATGTTCATTCAAGTTTTATTTATAAATGTGGTGGGGAGGAGTCAACCTAAATGACAAACAATAGGGGGTTGATTAAGTATTCTAGAAATCTTTACAGCAGGATGCTCAGTGGCTATTAAAATTAGTGCTATGCTACCAGATGTAAAATAGATAGCTAGTGGGAAGCTGCTGCATAGCACAGGGAGATCAGCTCCATGCTTTGTGAAGACCTAGAGGGGTGGGTTAGGGAGGGTGGGAGGGAGGCTCAAGAGGGAGGGGATATGGGGATATATGTATACACATAGCTGATTCACTTTGTTGTACAGCAGAAACTAACACAACATTGTAACACAATTATACTCCAATAAAAATGAAAAAAATAGTGCTATGGAAGTATAGCTAGACACATACAATTAGGTTATGTTAATAACATAATATTAAATGGAAAAATTCCTTTGCAAAATGATGTATATGGTAATTTACCATAGTTTATGAATATATACAAAACATGAAAGAATACACACCATAATTTTCACACTAGTTATCTCTGGGTAGCAGAATCAGACTCAATTTTGGGGGGCTCCTCTTTCTGTTCATATGCATTTTCTAATGTTTCTGTAATAAGTATATTACTTGCATTTAAAAAATGTTAAAAGTAAAAATTTCTAGAAATTAGTCTGGAAAGAGAATCCACAAGAGTAAATTTTCCTTCATCTGCTAAAATACCTGACGCTATAGAAGCACAAAGCTTTATCTGTATCTGGAGAAGAAAAAAACCCTAAGACCAAGTCTATCTTCATTTAGTAGTTTCAATTAGAATGAAGAAAACCCTCACTTTGAAGCAAAATAAGTTTGCAGGTTTGACATCTTGTAAGGAGCATGTACTTTGTAGCCATCATGACCTGGGACCAGTCTCTGATTTGTAAAATTTGTAAAACTAACAGCAATTCTGTGAGTCTTATTTTCTACAAAGGTAATATGAAGATAATACTTATGGCACAATGTGGTGAGAATGAATGATAATATATTAGGAAGCATTTGCCTTATGGTAGGTGCTCATATAGTGTTGGCTTCCTTTCTTTTCTCCTTGAGGTCTTGGTACTGGGTATCAAGGGCAGAGCACAACATGCCTTCGTGGGCAAGAGGAGACTGGGCTTCCTCAAGGATGGAGGGAGCATCCTCGGAGGATTCAGGACGAGAACTCGTGAGGCCCTGGATGAATGAAGATCAGGTCTCTATTTCCTCACACTCAACCTGTATCAGTTCTGCCAGGTTCCTTTAATTTTACTTTGAGATTTCTTTCTTCTCTTCTGCATAAATGACCCTGAATGGTGGGACACAGAAATTGCCCTGGGGCTGCTATGCAGTGACAGGAGACACCAGGGAGATACTGATGCTGGAACTTGGGATCAAGAGCCTAGGCACACAGTCCTTGGAAATGAATTTATTGTGTTGGTCAAAAAGTTCATTCGGGTTTTTCTGTAAGATGTAATGCAAAAGCCTGAATGAACTTTTTGGCCAACCCAATAGATCTTCAGAGTTCAGGGGAGTCCTATAAATACTGTCTGAGTTATATTCCCATCTTCTCTCTCTCTCTCACTCTCTCTGATTTCCCTAGAGCACATTAGTTTGTTTTCCCCTCTTTATCTATTTTCTTTTCCTCTCTATCCTTCCCCCTTTCCTGCTCCTCCACTTCTGTTGCTGCTGCTTTTATTTGCTTTCTTCTTTCCATTCCTCTTTCTCTCCTTCTCCTTCTCTTACGTCTCCTCTTCTCTTTCCTCTTCCCTTTTCTCTTTCCTCCTACTCCTTCGTATTCTTCCTCAGCATGGAAGGAATTTAATTTGGATAAAGGACAGATTACCAGATTATTCTCTACTTCAAGCCCACCAGAATCCTCCCAAACTCTGTCAGGCAACATTTCCTACCACAACCACTTCTCATTTCCCAAAGGCTTCCCTAATTAAAGAAAACGAAAAATTAAAATTACACTTCACCTATTACCATTAGCAAATCACTGATCTAGGGGACAGGAACAGCTCAGAAATACCTCTACTAGAAGTCAAACAAATTGCCCACCATGTTCTGACTCCACCTCAGTGCTGTGGGTGACACCTTCTCTACACGTTAGAGTCCCCACGGTCTGGTTGAGACTGAACTCACGAAGCTGCAAAATAAAGCTTTATGAATTATTTTTTTCTGGTATTTTGGTTAAGGAACATCAACCAAGTTTATTACCTTCTAAGTGGGGAATAAAGTGACACAGAAGAGGAAAAGCAAGTCTTGTTTAATGGCTCTGGGTAGAAAAGGGAGATAAAAATGGAAATTAGAATCCAAAGTAGAAGATCTGTAGAGAAAGTGAGAAAGAATGAGTCTTACCAAGACTCATCGGAGGAATTTAGAAACAATGGAGAACGGAGAGACAGTTAACTCTGTCTTAGGTGATTGTTCTGCACTGAGGAATTTCTGTGAGTGGGACCCAGTGAAGTATTCCTCATTTAGGGCTGAATGGCTTTCAAAGGCAATTTCTGCGTTGAACCGAGTCGGCACCCACATCCCTTGGTAACCAGAGGACGTTTAACAGAAGTCTGAACAGGATGGTAGAAACTGGAGCTGTCCATGTAAGATGATTTACATCAGTTGATGTTCAGATTGAGTGACCAGTAGGATTTTACTCACAGTTGCCTGCATCTCTGGTATTACTATAAGCAGCTTAGAGACATTCTGTTTTTTTCATTCTATCTCATTCAATGGGTCCATTTTTGTCTTAAGTATTTAAGAAGGCAAAACCAAAACAAAATAAAGCAACACTGTTCTAGTGTAAGGTCTGTGTCACTTTATATAACTGGTATCTACCAAACCAATCCTGAGAGCCTGATGAAGGAAATAAGGTCCTCGGGTCAGGATTCTACATGTCACTGTTGACTAATTAAAGACCACAACATGACAGCTAAGCTTCTTGTCATTCCAGAAACAATCACACAGGATACACTTCCCCCCTAAATAATAAACTCAATAAACAAACAAAAAATGCATATACATGAGCACGTATCTTATAATGCTTCTAAAAATAGGATACAAATTTAAAGTAAAAATAAATTTTCTAGGTTTCCCAATGTGTATGCCTCTGATGGACTGCCACCATCTCTTTCAAATATAAATTGCTATTTGCCTGACTCCAGGAGCTGTTCATTCTTGTATAGGGGCTGTGCTTACATTTGCCACCTGCCACTGCTGAAGACCATTACCAAATCAATTACTCCTACTAGGTTAGTATCTTATCAGAGAATAAAGCACAAGGTTTCCTTCATCACCTAATCTATCTCTAGATTCTCTCGGCTTTTATCTGTAAACCAAATTTTAGTCTGCCTGCACTGCACCCTCCCCATACCTACCTCAGTGAGGGTGCCCCAAGTCACCTAATGCAGGCTAACTCACCCTCACAAGCATCACAAACCCCTGACTCATATCTTATTATATGATAGTGATGGATGAAGTGGATTTATAGACAAGAATGCTGGGCTTCCTTTTTTGACTCTGTGATTTAAATGCCTCTCCATCTATATATTCACAAACAATTAGCAAGAAAGCAGGATTCACAGAATCATTTTGTGTCTTTATCCATAACACTAAATGCAATGCTGTAATATATCTCGAACGTTCTTTACTCCCATTCATTTTCTCTTTTATCAAATAGTTTTGCTCAAAAGCTGAAGAGGCAATCTTGGTGATCAAGGAGCTTTTAGTAAAACAGGAGAAAATATTAGATCAAAGTTGCACGATGGGTATAGAAAGCAGCAGAATTTAGAAGAAAAAAAGAACGTTCCATTTGAACTGAGAAACAATATACGAAATGCTATTTTCAAGGGCAGACTTTCATTACTGGTGCCTGTCTCTTTTGTTCTTGTAGGACAAATACAGACCCAAAGCACGGGACACAAACCGTAATAAACACGTTGGTACAGTAGTATTTTCTAGAGTGTATTCCGCAGTGTTGCTGCAAGGTGCTCCATCAGCAAGGACCCCAGGCCACTGCATGTGGGCAGTGCACCCTAAGCCACCTGCCAACTGTGAGTCTCAAAGCCCAGAAGCACATGAAAGGCTCTGAAGTCTTGCAATTGAAACAAAGTAAGACCACACACACACACACACACACTCCACAAACCAAGGAACCACTCACTTTAATTTTGCATTATTTTTCCTTTTTGGAGTAAATACATACTAGCAGTGCCTCTTAGGAATACTATTTACTTGTTCATTTATTTAATTTCTTGCTGTTTTCACAGATTCTTATGGTGGTGATTCTTTGTGCATGTTCTGAAGCAGATTATGGTTAAAATTTTAGAAGTGCAAGTTGGATGGGGACAGACAGGGTATGTGCTGTTGGAATACTTCCGCATATCATTTTTAACTTTCCTCCTACACCCATTTGTTGCAAATGAGTTCCGCAGAGTGAGAGCAGAGCACTATGTCGAGGGAAGCTCTTCAGTAGATATTTGATGGGCACAATCATTCACAGTTAGTATTTGTTTCATTATCTTTATTTTAATTACTTTCCATTACTTTTCTATGAAAGATATAGAGGAGGCATTTTGAAATCTATCACCTTCACCATCTGCCGTCTTCCTGCTAAATGTCAGTGATTTCCTGGGCTTTACCCTTGGCCCTTTCGGTTTGCATCCTTACCCAGGAAGCTTCACCTTCTCCCCAAGCCTCTTCTAGCAGTTCATTCGCTCCACATTCTCTCATAAACCCCACACACCAGTGACCAGGAACAGGGAAGCTCATAGCAGTGTAAACACATGCATCTCTGTGCCAATACTCACGACTACATCATTGGTTTCTCTGGCCTTCAGGCATCACCTGTCAAAACCATTTTGATCTTTCAAGGTCAACAGACCTATATTACACAGTCATTAAGAATGTAGGGTCCAAGTCAGACTGGGTTCAAATCTAAGCTCCATCACTTAGAACTGAGTACCATTGTACAAGATTTTAAATACTATCTGTGTTTCAGTTTCCCTATAATGTAAAATGAAAATATGAGAAATGTGACCTCAAAGGAGTGTTGTAAGAATTAAGTTCTGAATTCCATTTGATATTTGATTAGAATTTAATAAAATTTAGCACAAATGAAATAAAACAAAAGTAAATAGACCTCCAAACAGTCTTCTCTGATAAATTTATCAGTGTAAATTTTTTCTTCTTTGGCATTTCCTTAGCAAATTAATCCAACTCATTATTCACTGACAACATTGTGATTTCTACTGGCTGCAGTTTTTTACTGCCATAAACTCTAAGATGTGAGCCCATGAAGGGAAGGGCTGTCATAGTCATCTTTTTAGTTTTCCTACTGGAAGTAACTGGACATAACTGGTTTTCAATTTTGGTGTGTTGATTTGAAAAATTGGGACTGAAGTGCAAATGAAAAATAAGTGAAGCACAAATATGCAGAAGAACAAAGCAGACTTGGAAGAGAACATTTACATCTGGATCCAACATAAGTGTTATCTAGTTGGTTAACTTTTTTTTTTAAACAAATGTACAACATATTTAATATTGTGATATAGACTTGACCCTGTATTCTAGAAAGGCCACAGCACAGGTAGCTTAATGAAGTGTTAGGTGAGAAGCTGTCCCATCCCCTATTAAGCAGTGTATTGTCTAAATGAGTTTAATTACCATGCAAATTACTATGAGCTCATATGCCCAAGGCTTAAAACATATCATATGGGAGGTCTAAGAAAAATTCAGTAAGCTGTGTCTCTCTTTGCAGGAATGTTTCTTTGTAACAGGAAAAAAAATAAGGTGAGTGTAACAAGAATGAAGTGTTATAATTCTTAGTAAATTTTGGCTACATTAGTGAAATCACAGGAACTGGTAAAAACTGTAGTAGACATACAAGACAGTTCATTTTTAACAAATTATTTTCAAGAATTATTTATTAACCTGTTTGTTCTCCTTCCTCCAAAAACTGATGGCAAATGACTAAATATCTAAGTTTTGTTTTCATATGCCCAAGAATGCTTGGAAATTCGTTGTATCACTCATGACAACAGGGAACACTTTGGGGTGAGGGCATGGAATGGATCTGGAAATAAAAAACCTATGTTCTAAGGTCAGCTTACTAAATATGTGATCCTGGGCAAGTCACATAACATCTCAGAGTTTCAATTTTTCTCTTCTGTGATAAAGACTAATAATACTAGTCATGGGGTTACGATGTGGAGAAAATGATTTTAAGTGTTTTCAAAATGCATACAAACATAGGTATCATCACATAAATGCCTTTTTTTTTTTTTTTTTTTTAAGAAATAGAAGATCCATTCCTGTTCTTGCTTTCATCTTTACATGGAGTTGGAGTCTCTCAAAACATTAAATACATTTTAAGACCAATCCAACTAATGGCCCACTCCCACCCTGGAACATCACACTCCTTACAATGTAGCCTGACACAGAGCAAGATATCCTGAAGGTGTTAAATACGTATGGATGGGATGAGACTGAAATTTCAATACTATACTCATTTGAACATCTTTCCAAATACTGACCAAATTACAATGTAATGGGATAGGACCATCTGTTATCTAGTAAATAAAATGACCTGAAGGATTTAACTTTTACAAGCTATCTAATCTACTCAGGGTTATGAATAAACTGGGAAGCAAGCCCATGAATTCAGATTAGATATTTAAGATTTTTTTTCAGCAAAATCTTTGCCAAAATGCGCCTGGGATAAATCATATCTTGTGAACAATACCCCAAAGGGGCATGCTCCTAGAGCAGCTTACAAACTTTCTTGACTGCAACCCTCAGCAAGAAATATATTGCATCATGGCTCGCAGATAAAACAACAAAAAAATATTTTACTGTGTGTGGTGCACTCTGATATATTTTATCCTATCCTACCTGTTATGTGCTATTTTATTTATCAAAAATAATGTTCCTCACAATCTGTTGCTGGGTCATGACCCATTATTTGGAAAACACTGCGCTAAATATCCAGCGCTAAGTGTGTAACGGTTTCATAGTCCATGTGCTTATTTGGAGAGATGACGAAATCAGACCTAGGTGCCTAAGAAGTGCATCCTTCAAGGAACGAATGGGTGGTGTCAGCAGTAAAACAGATTACCAAATCAGGCTGAACTGTGAGCTTCACAAAAGAGAATTTTGTTACATTTTGTTTTAATGGTCGTATGCAGGGTCAAAAAGACTGAATGTGCTTGATTTTCTCCTTTACTTCTGCAGTGACTGAAAAAAACAGGTTTACATGGGCAAAGGAATGTTAATATGATATTTCATTAGCAGGTCCAATAATAGGATTCAGTGAACTATATGACTCTTTTTTGTTTAGTTGGGACTAATGGGTGAAACAAAGGGAATTAAACCTCTCTCTAATTTAAAGGAGAATTCTTTTACTTTTTCTATTTTTTTGTTAATTTGAAGGTATCCATCTGCAGTATGTGTTGGTCTTATGGATGACTAGAACTTGTGTGTTTCTCATCAGGCTGTATACAAGGAGTACCTGAGGAAAGATTGGCCAAAGCTCTTAAGGAGAAGATTCCAACACTGGGTGAAAAAGAGTAGATGAAACATGTAAACTGTGCTGATTCCAGTCCTGTAGCTATTAGTCACCTGTGGCTATTGATCATTTGAAATGTGGTGAGTGTGACCGGGGAAGTGAATTTTTAGGTTTTGATTTTAATTAATATATGATGGTGAGTAAAAAATTATCGCACTTCGGTTATATTAAAACTTCTGTTGGCTGCGCTGTCTTATCAGCGCTTTCTGTTTGAGGCTACTGTCTCCCCAGTCACTGCTGTGCAGATGAGAATGTGTTACATCGGTTCATTTGTAACTGCAGTGCGAGCAAAAATGGATACCCCACTTGTGATTTGCATGAAAGAAGAGCAGAGTTCAGTGATTTGCTTTTTGTGGTCTGAGGCTATACCTGGTGCCCTTGTTTATCAGAGACTTTGTGAGCAGTATGGAGAAAGTGCTTTGTTGCAAAGAAGTGTGTATGAATGGACAGAGATGCTTATTGAAGAGCTGAAGCCTAAACTTCAGATTAAATGTAGAGGACTGCTATACAAGGGCGTTGTGATCTTGCATGACAATGCATGTCTACACACTTTTGCCCACACTGCTGACACTCTTCAAAAACTTCATTTTGGGTGTTAAAGCACCCTCCCTATAGTCCTGATCTTTCTCCATCAGACTTTCACCTGTTTGGTCCCCTGAAAGCAGCCCTACAAGGACAAAGATTCACTTCTGATGGAGAAGTGAAGACAGCAGTGCCTTCGTAGCTTGCAGCTCAGCCTAAAACATTTTTTAATGAGGGAATACAAAAGCTTGTTGACAGATGGACAAAGTGTATTGAAAAGCAAGGAAATTATGTTCAAAAATGATGTATGTATTTATCTTTTCTAAAAGTTAATTAAAATAAATTCTACAGCCAGAGTTGGGATAATTTTTGACTCACCCTCATAAATATAAATTTAAATAGCCACAGATGATTTGTGGTGGACATACTGGACTGCACAAATCTAGAGAAACCAATGTGCTGATTATCTGAAAAGTAAATACAATTGCTAATACATTATATTATCATAATTCATGAAGCATTCTAAATACTAGAAAGTGATCTAGAACCCGTGAAAAGTGGCAAATACAGAATCAGTGTATTAAAAATAGAACAGTTCTAAGACTATGGACAAACATGTCAGCTTTGGGTTTTGGTTTTTACACCTCTCTGATGACAAACAGGTTTTTTTCCCGATTTTCCCAGAGACTGCTGACCTCACTGACTCTTATTAGTGCTTTTCAAGAAGTCATGCTCCAAATTTCAGCTGATGCTTGCAAGTCAAATTTAAGATACTGAAAAGGAAATTCTGATAGTCTCTTGAAAATAGAGCTGCTTTTCGCATTTGGATTCATACAAGAAATTAACACAAGGAATGTTTTTGTAAAGGGGATAACTTTTTTAGTAAGAATTCATTTGCATCCGATTCCCTCTATATTCGAAGAAGCTCTTGATTATATGACATGTCTGTTGACTTAAAAGGAGAACTCACTCTAGATACAATAAGTAATTTGTGATGTGCCCAAAATAGAGGTGAATGGACAAGGATAAATGATCTACTTTAGAAATTCAATCTAGGACATTTAAAAGGACAGCTGCCTTGAAGTATAGCCAATCAAACTGAACTAAGAAATTGCTCTTTCCTTGATATTCCTAGTGAGCAGCATGATACCACAGAAGAGACCAATCACCTCTTTTCTGTATGCAAACAAATCACAGGAAAGTTTGCCTTTGCATCCCTGAGCCCCAGGGTATAGACTCCCCCCATCAGATCCTTCACTCCCTGGGAAATGAAAAGTTTCACCTAGTTTGCTATCATCCCTGGGCTTTGAACAAGAATGAGAGAGGTTATTATTTAATGGTTTGTACAGGAGTAGAGTTTGATGGAATTCCAAGATGTTTTGAGTTTACAGATGTGGGGGGTGGGGGGTGGGGACCTAGAGATAACTTGTGCAGATTCCACTGAGGACTAGGAAATGAGGTTGACCTCTGAGAACGAAATGAGTTGGATATAGAGATAATGTGTGTGCACTGGCCACCTCTAGCACAAAACCAGGTCATGATATTTATAAACTTGTGAACGAAGAGGTCTGAGAATTCTATATAACTTCCATCAAGGTGAACTACAGAAAGCAATGCAGCAGTTTGACTGAAATTTAATAAGCTGGATTCCAAGCAATTATTGGGCATCTTGTCCAGAGAAAAGCTGAACAAAGTGAGAAAGATTAGGCTGGGCTGTAGAAAAGGGAAACCAAAGGGCTAGAAGCTGCTAGACTATCTAAAACTGCCAAAGAGAGTCCCTGTATCAGAAAGTTGCTCTATTTCTGTAACAGGTATATGCGTACATTACAGCAGAGTGTTTAAAAACTGGGGTCTGCCACCAGATTACCTGAGTTTTAATTCATACTATTTTCTTAGCTTTAGGCAACTTATTTGCATCTCTGTGACTCAGTTTTCTCCTCTGGGAGAATAATAATAGAATCTACCATTAAGGTTTCTGTGAAAACAAGTGAGTTAATATACATCAAATATTTGGGACAGTGCCTGCTCCATAGTGAGCCCTCAATAAATGCTTATTATTATTGCATTAGACATGGATCTATGATTTATGTCAATATATATGTGACTTAAGCAACTAATTACCCCTATTGGAAGTCTAGGGAGTACTAAGCAACTCATTGTCCCACGTGAATTGGCCTAGAAGGGAGGGATGCACTGGCAGCCTGATTTTACTATTCTGATCCTTGTATCGCTTTAAATTTATAAGTTGACATTTTGGCTCATAGTGCAGTATTTGGTGAGTTTTAATATTATCAGTCAGCTTTCTAAATCCAATCAATTCTGGCCACTGATAAGATTGACATTTGAACCATTAGGGCTGTAAGCCAGACCCAGAACCTTGATAAATTCACTCAAGGTATGCTAACTGTAAGGTCTTTTGGCAAACAGCTAAAAAGCCATCTCCTGAAAACCCCCATCTATCTTATTTCAAACATCAGTCATTGACAGCCAAGATTTTCTCAGATACCAAGTGGTTTGAGGGAAAAATAAAAGAATAAAAAAAGAAACAGAATATCTTACAGGTGGTTAGACTTGCAGAAAGGTTGCTTTTGAACAAGCTATATCAATCACTAGCGGTTGCCATGTCTCATCTAATGCTTGAGAATCTTGGCAATGCCTGGAGAACAAGACCTAAATGTACACAAAAGAGCACACAAAAGGGTCAGTGATTTTTAGTCCAATCATAACAAATTCCTGCTTCAAATATACCCAACAGCATGCTAAGTCAGTACTCATTGTGCTGCATTTCCAGTAACCCTTATCTCTGTCTATAAACAGAGAATACAACAATCGCTATTCCTACAGCATGGTCCTGGAAATTTGTGGTGTAAAAATTTTTTTGAAGGAAGGATGAAAACAATGATGTATTTCTACTGTAGATTCAGGATTAAGTCACCATTTTACCACTTTCAGGAAAAACAAATGACTTCTGATATACCCTCCCCTTTGTGGTATAGTTGGAAAAATTCCAGGGTCTCAAATGTGATTTTTAAGATTGCTCTCGACTTTATTCTACCAGGCCATGCAACTATCTCTCAGCTGCATTTTTATTTTAAAGGTTTCCTGGGCCAAGGACTATACTGTAGTCCCTAAGTATCAAGGGATCTATTTAGCTGCCTCTGTTTATACGGGATTTTCTTTTCTGAATAACTCAAGTCCAGTTACAAGGGAGAATTGAGCCTGTGAGGTAAGATAAGGCTGCCAAAGAGGAGTCTGACTGAGACTCCACAACTAAGGAGACAAGAGCAGCTGCCACTCCAGCAAGTAGGTGAGAGTGGCCAACCTCCTGCCCAGTGTTGCCCCACCAGTGCTCTGAACATTAAGCTGAGTTGACTGCCTCCCCCGTGACTATGCCAGTCACATTTGAGAACATCTGCCACAGCCTTAATGACAGAGCCTGTGGGAACCGAATGAGTGCCCTCCACACCTGTGCGGCTTTACCAGACATCTGTTTCCCTCTCCTTTACCTCCTTTCTCGGTCCTTCCCCTTCATGTGTGCTCAGTGCCCCATCTTCCCGATGGGATACAGCCTGATTCTCTTACCAGTTCTGTGATTTTGTTAGGATGGCATTTATCTCTATTTACATGGCACTTCAAGGCAGTGGAGACCAAAGCAAGAACGTCTTTCAGATGGTTCACACTTTACCATTTGCTATGGAAAAGGGTAAGTGTTGGAGACTGAGAAAGTGAATCAGAAGAATCCACGGACTAAGAGGTAAGGGGACAAGAAAGGAGACAATGAGAAGAGCTGCTTCCCTTTCCTTGCTGCCAGCTCTCAGACATGAATATGGTAATTCACAAAGCTGTGGAGACACTTCACAGTTTACCTATGTATGGAATCTCTCTGATCAAAGCATTTTCGGATTCAGAAAGCTTCCCAGTGGAAGAGATAAAGAAACAAAAGACCTAGTATCCCTTAATAAAATGACTTTTAAAATTCTAGGAATTCTGATTACATTAAAAGTATAAAATTGTAGTATGGTATGATAGGAAGAACCTTAATAACTGTGCGAACTTTGGTAAGTTATTTAACTTTGAATTTCCATTTCCTAAATTGGTAAATGAGGATGATTATATGGATTTGGTGAGATCATAAGAAATAAATTATACACACTGTATACAGTAACACAGAGTACCCGGCATAAACCAAGTGCTTGATAAACGTTGGTATTAATGTTATTGCCACAGAAAGCCCATTTCTCATGCCTTTACTACATGCATTGAAAGAACATTTGTTCTTGTTACATATTTTCTCAGAATAATTCATCCTCTTGATGACAAAAGGGAAGTGAAATACTCCCTAAATGAGAAAAACATCCTTAAAATAATTATCTCATTTGTTATGTAATCAAAAACTAGTAGCTGGAATTTTAGAGATACGTGGCTAACGGAATGTGAGATTTTTGTGATAATTCATTTTAATCAGTTCAAAAACTAGAAGAATTATATGTTCTATGATAAATAAAAGCCACATGATACAATAAAACTCTGACTAAACCAGTAGCTTATGTTAAAGAGAAATTGTCCTCCATGTTTCTACACATGTGCTGTCCAATACGGTAGCCACTAGCCACGTGTGTCTACTAAACATTTGAAGAGTAGCTGCTAAAAAGCTGAAATGTGCTGTAAGCATAAAATACACACTGGATTTCTGAAGACTTAGCATGTAAAAAAGAATGTAAAATATCTTATTAATGATTTTATATTGATCACAGGTTGAAGTGATAATATTTTGGATATATGGAATTAAAGCATATTATTGAAATTAATTTCATAATTTTCTTTTTACTTGCTTTAAATTGTCAACTAGAAAATTAAAAATTATATGTGGGTCCTACTGTATTCCTTTTGAGTACTGCTGCTCTGAACCAATTGTTCTTAGGAGTTTTTACACATACATACACTTACACTGTGTTTATAAATGTCACCCAAGGAGCTTGAAAAAAATTCATATGCCTGGGTCCTCAGTGATTCTGATTCTAATGGCCAAGAAATTTGCATTTTCAATAAGAGTGGACATTTCTGATGCACATAGTCACTGGACCATACTTTGAGAAACACTGCGATAGACTAATGTATCCTAAGTTGAAACACGATGCTGAGAAACACAGGTATGACTGCGGGAATGTTTACGGACAACAAATCAACTACTATGAAGGCAGAAAAGGAAGGGGAAAAGCATGAGAGTAGAAGATGCCCATGGACCTGCTTTCCAGATCTTTTCACTACTGAATAGTGAAGATAAGTCTCTCCTACTCCCCCATGTTCTAGCCTGAATGGGGAGGAGGCAATAAAAGTCTGAGCCAAAAGGACCTCTCACTAGTAAACTCTAAAATGTGAAGGTAAATTTTACAAGCCTATAGTGAATAAAAGTGATGTCAAAATTGTTGTTTTCATTGGTAACTAATAAAATCACTATTAGCTAACACTGGTTTTTTTTTGTTTTGTTTTGTTTCTGCAAATTGGCTGGTGGTAATATGTAGAGATGGTATAGATCAAATTTTTAAGAGAAATATGCTAGATGGTCTCTGCATCCCACTTCTCCCATGGCATACCTTAGTCACTGCCCATGTAATTACATTCCAGGTACCAGGTAACAGAATCACAATCATTAACTATGAGTCAGTGCAGAAACACAGAGCCCCTTCCCACCATCTCTAGCATATAAGGCTCTTTCTTGGCTGCCACAGAGGGGGAAACATATTCCAAATATAGAACACAGACTCTAAGTGGCAAACAACTCATTCAACAAACCCAACGCATCCTCCACTGATATCACACCCTTTTTTGACGTTCTCCTACTACCAACGCCCTTTCATTTCTTTCCCACCAACATAATGTCTTTGTCTCAACTAGTTTTTCCTCACAGTTTGCTCCACTATGATGCTATTGTGTCTTCTGCTGTCTTTCCCTGTCCAGGTCACATGAGACGCTGCACTGATAAAGTAGTGCTGACTGGATCAGGGCTGTCCAAGCCCAACAGGGCATCCCTTTCAAGATCGCCTTTCAAAGCCACAAATCTCCTGAACGACAAAGCTGTGGCTTTGGCTGGGGGTTTCTGCAGTCACGTTCCATCTTCATTTTGCTGTACGAGCCAGCTGGGCAAGCACCTCTCCCACTGAGTGTAGTGTGCCCTCACAGTGAGATATGAAGTACACTAAATACAGTTCTCAGGGATGAGAAAGGGATTCCTGGTACAGAGAAGAGCCTTATGGAAACACTTGGTAGCATATTTTCAGGCTTAAGTCAATCTTTTAGCTTATTCCTCCAAGTCTAATTTTTTTTACTCTAATATCTGTAAAGAAATCATACAATTATTGAGTTGGATAATATACTGAGGTTGTTTAATCCAATTCACCATGTAAAATAGAAATCTAACTGGATGTTACACATCTTGAATGCAAACAATAATAATCAACTAAGTTCCAGACATTGCTCCTAGAGTTTTCATGAATTAACCCATTTAATCCTCATTACAAGTATTATTAGATTCTGCCCTATCTTTACAGGTGATAAAACAAGAGACATAAAGAAAGTAAGTAACTTGCCCAAGGTTGCAAATTGAAGGTATGAGCTGGTATTTGGACTCAGGCAAGCCACTTCTAACTACTAGGGAGAATTATGACTTACAATTCATCTGTATCTTCCAGACCCCAACACCACAGTTTCAGGCTAGAAAAAGTTAGGTCCAGGACTCTTAGAAATTACTGAGAAAGAGCCACTTTCTCTCTTTTCCATGACTGGCTACTGAAAGACAGGATATACTTGTGAAACTTTGTAACCACCGTCACACTGCCTTGGTGATCCAGAGATGAAGACATCCTGGGCTCTGATGAGCCCCTGGATTCGGCTGTGCCTGATGGGAATTTACTCCTTTCTGTGATAGATGAGCCAATGGATTATTTTTAAACCAAGTTGAGTTGTGTTTTCTGTTATTTGAAATAAGTCCTTAATGAGTAAGCTACTAAGCAATTGACCTAAAGCTCTAAGTTTCTACTGCTTGACGCAATATCTTGCACATATTAGATATGTAATAAATGCTAGTTTTCATTTTTCCTTTTCAATTTTCGAGAGCAATGGTTATATGCTATGTTTCTCTACTTTTCACAGTGCCTAGAAAAGGGCTAAAAACATTTTAAAAAAATTGAACACATATTGACAGATCAACTGCCAGGTTGAGAACTATACCCAGGAGAAATTAGGCAGTAACAATGTACCCACTCATCTTTCCCACTTCTAGCTCTGTGTGGGAACCCAAGAAGGAAAGCGCTTTCAGCATGGCTCACAGGGGAGACTCTCCCAACAGGATTCTACAGACTGAACTTGACGCATACACATAAACTTGCCAGACTCACCCCAGGGCCACCTGATTAAGCAAAGGGCCAGAAAGTATCTCCAGAAGAAAGACTTAAGGGAGCTAGGGAAGTGGAAAACAGTTCACTGAAGTTCCTGGCATCTGCCTGAGGGCACAGCTGGAGATATTAATAATCATTTCCCTCATCAGACCACAGAAAATGAGCACAGAGTGAGAGAGAAAAAAACAAGGGTTTTGCTGCCTCCTGTTTGAATTAATCTCTTCTGACAACTGCTGATTTGGGTTTGTGATTCGATCCTCCATATGTCTAGCTCTATTGGTCAATTAAGTGCAGAGGGTGATTGGGGGAAGCAGTGATGCTCAGCCTGATTACAAGAGGAAGCATCACACAGCACTTAGAACATGCAAAGCAGTCCCCTGAGCCGGGCCAAACAGAGCAAGGGTGGTGGCCGATAGTGACAGGAGGGTCGGGGAGGGTCATTGAAGCTCAGTGCTCAGAGCACTAATAGAGAACAGCTAGACATCAGAGTCAGTGTCCCAGCAGCAATAAACAAGTTCTGGAGAATTATGTAGGGGATCCAAGGCTGGTGTAAAACTAAGTCCTCTTTCAACCAATTTACATCTTATTTTCCAGAGTGTCCAATTAATAAACCACTTTGGATAAAACGTCACAAAATTTAAAACAGGAAATAAAGTGGTATTTAACTTGGCAAGTACAATTTATACATTTGAAGAGATTGTCTAAAATGGAGTTAACAAATGGGACAGGAGGACAATTAAGTAAGAGGAAAACATAGAAGCAATACAGCACACACATTACTATGCAGTAATGAAAACACTTGGGAAGTGTGCATCCTAGTCTTGTGTCTGCTAATGGCTTGTTGGTTGCTTGGCAGCAAGAAGCTTCTTTTCTTTATTGTTACTTCCTCATTTTCAAGGAGGCTGATGGAGGCAGTGGGGCACTTTGCAGTCTCATAAATACAAAATCAAACTTCACCTAACAGTTTTAGAGAATGTTTTGACTTCAGTGATGGCAGCCCCACATTTTTTATGAATTTAATGCGGAAGTACCTCATATGACTATTGAACAGAATAGCTAATAAAAATGACTGTACACTATTTTAGAAAAGAATGTTCTAGATCAATGCATAATAATCCTCATAGCAGGCGGCAAGCTCATTTCAAAGTAACATTATGTTAAGCAGCAGCCACAGTTTCCAGGATGTAGTCACAGACTTATAACACCATAGAACATTAGTACTTCTCTTTTCCATTCGGAAAAGATCTGATTCAGCATTAATTCCCAGTAATTTCCCTAAGCTCTAAAAGAAAGAATGACTGATATTTGAACAACAAATGCTTATGATTTAGGAAGTAACACAACAAGTGTTTCTGTTGTTAAAAATAAATGGAAAAACACAGGCTGCATCCAAACTAGTTAGGTATGCTCTTAATTGATAGAGTAAGCATTCCAGAGTATTAACACAGGGATTTAAATCACTCTGAAGACTGACAGCCTAGCAAAGGCTGCATTGTAGACACTATCCTCTTTGACATTGTATTATGACTTGTAAAAATATATATGTATATCAGGATTATCAATTCATTTCCCAAAATTTAAGAAGCAAAGCTAAGGCATAATAGAAGCAAGGTGCAAGATGAACTCTAGGTCATTTTAAACAGGTCAACAAAAAAAACCTAAAGAGGACAAATACAAACTGCTTTGCCTTGGTCCAACACTTCCCCATAAGTATCAACTGCAGAGTGCAATTCTACAGCACTACATCCATAGAAATTATAATTGACTACATGCCTCATTATGATTCAAAATGTGTTTATGGTGCCAAGACTGCCCATGCTTTCTTAGGCTTTAATATAAGTACAGAGAGAAGAAAGATGGCAGTGAAGTAGAAGGACGTGGAATGCATCCCTCTCCACAGATGCATTAGGAATACAACAAAAGATGCAACAATTTCCACAGAGAACTAGCTGAACACCAGCAAGTGACCTCAGACACCAGAAAGGACTGCAAAGATCCTGACATAACTGGGTAGGACAGAGGGCAAAAAAAAAAAAAAAAAAAAAAGAAGAAGAAGAAAGAGGAAGAGAAGAAAGGAAAAGGATGGGTCCCACACCCTGGGGCAGGGGGGATCTGAAACAGAAGGGAGACTGCCGAATTTGGGGAAATGTCCCTTATCTGATGGGGAAAATCCTTCTCCAACAGGGAATTTCTCCGGGCCAGAAGGGAGGCATTTGGGACTGTTCAAAGAGGGTGAAGCAGCTGAGCTGTGGCAGATGAGAAAGAGTGAGAAACACACAGAGGGTCTGCATCACGGCTCAGCGTGTTCAGACTGGGACATTGGTTCACAGCTGGACAGGGGGTCTGGGAGCTGGAACATGGGAACCAGAGAACTGGTTCAGGGTGAGAAACACTGTTGGCAGTGGGGAGACGGACTGAAAGGACAGGAGGTAAGGAATCTGCAGCAGAGAGTGCATACTGCAGAAAGCTGGGTGGCCATGGCGGCTCGATACTGCTGACTCACAAGCAGGGGGGAGGAGCCGTGGGTGTAGCCTCTCTCTTGGTGCCTGTAAAGGACAAAGGAAGGAGCCCTCTGGGCCTGGCTAACACACTCAAGGATAACAAAGGCCCCCAGGCGGGGCTGGCCTAGAGTGCCTGCAGACGAGAGCCAAAAGTCCGCAGAGTGGCACAGCTCTGGAGACATTCTGTTTACCTGAGCTGCCAACATCCCTCTGCAACAGGCACCGCCATGGCCAACTGAACTGCCATGACCCAGGCAGGGTGCCCTGGCGGAGTCATAGCAGAGGGGGAGGAGCCGCAGTTGGAGTTGCTCTCTTGGCCTGAGCCACCCAAGCCACTGTGACCCAGGCAGTGTGCCACTGCTCACTCACTCCCAGGTGAAGGAGCCACTATTGTACTCTCCCTCTCCCCACACAGTGGTGTTTACAGAAAAACAATAAAGGAAGCTCTGCTGGTCACAGAGTAATATAAAAAGCCCAAGGTGGGTAGAAGGACACTTACAGCTGAGACCCCAAGGAAACAGAAATCTTATTATTAATTCTATTGATCTGGTCCATTCTAGGGTCAGTTCTAGGTTTTTTATTTTTTTATTTTTTTTATTTTATTAATTACCATCTTAGTTCTAAGGGATCTACATGTTTTATAACATATTTTTTATTATTCTATTTTTATTTTTAGGCTTTTTATATATTTCTATTTCTAACTAAGTTTTTTGTGGTGCTGACTATCTCTCCTACCTTCTTCTCATCTCTGTCTTTTATACATTTCTATTTCTTTTTCTTTTCATATTTCCAATCACACTACACTCTTCTGTTGCCCTGTCTTCTACCCTTTTTTAGTTTACTTTATCTTAATATACATATAAGCAATACTATCGGTCTGCTCTGTTTCCTTGCTTTACTCTCCAGGAGATACACTGCTTTGGTTTTTATGATTAGGTTTTGTCTTTATCTTAGTTCTAAGCAAAACTGTCTGATTTTGTTCTGAGAATCTTCAGTCTGTCTGGTGGTACTCTTGCTCTTTATTATATTTGATCTGAGCTTTCAATATCTCCTTATTTGTGTTTGTGTCATTTTTTGTTGTTGTTGTTGTTGTTTTTGGTTTTGAATTTCTGTTGGTTCTCTCTTTGATTGTTGGATGGCATACGGGGCTCTTCTGCCAGGTATTTCTAGTGTCTTATGTTCTACTGGATTCAGTATTTGTGTGTTTTATACATGTATGTGTTTCCTTGACTTAGTATGTGCTTGACTGAACACTCTGCCATTAGTCGGAGGCTTGGACAGTCTTCTTTAAACCTCTTTATTGCTGGGACAAGCAACTTCTGAAGGCTGTATTACTCCTTCAGAAGTCAAGAAGGAGGCTCTGGGGAGGGAGCACTGAATCCAGGAAGCTAGACTACTAGGGAGTCCTCAGACACAGGGAAGATTAAATGCAGAGAACTCTCACGGAGCCCTGTATCAGAGTCTAAGACTCGGCTTCATCTGACTGTCTACAACTGCCAGTGCTAGACACCTCACACCAAACTACAAACAAGACAGGAACACAAACCCACCCATCAGCGTACAGACTACCTAAAGCCATATTAACCTCACAGGTACCCTAAAACAAACCACCTGACATGGCCCTGCTTACCAGAGAGAAAAGACACAGAGCCACACACCAGGAAGCAGACACCAGACCCCCCCACCAGGAAGCCTACTCAAGACACGAACAAAACCCACCACAGGGGGCAGAGGGCAGAAACAAGAGGAATTACTACTAGGCAGCATAGGGAAAGGAGACAGCAAATCCTATAAATCAGACAAAATGAGAAAACAAAGAAACACCATGCAGGCAAAGGAGCAGGAAAAAAAAAACCCACAAGATGAAATAAATGAAGAGGAAATAGGGAAATTGCCTGAAAAAGAATTCAGAGTAATGATAGTAAAGAAGATCCAAAATCTCAATAATGAAATACAGAAAGTACAAAAAACAGTTAATAAGGACTCAGAAGAACTAAAGAGCAAACAAACAGTAATGGACAACAAAATAACAGAAATTAAAAATACTCTAGATGCTATAACCAGCAAAATAACTGAGGCAGGAGAGCAAATAAGAGAGTTGGAAGATAGAATGGGGGAAATAACTGCCACAGAGCAGGAAAAAGAAAAAAGAATAAAAACAATGGAAAACAGTCTCAGAGAGCTTGGTGTCAACATTAAGCACACCAACATTCGAATCATAGGCATCCCAGAAGAAGAAGGAAAAAAGAAAGGGTCTGAGAAAATATTTGAAGAGGGTATACTGGAAAACTTCCCCAACAGGTGAAAAGAAATAATTAACCAAGTCCAAGAAGCACAGAGAGTCCCATACAGAATAAACCCAAGGAGAAATACACCAAGGCACATATTAATCAAAGTAACAAAAATTAAACACAAAGAAAAAATATTAAAAGCAGCAAGAGAAAAGCAACAAATAACATATAAGGGAAAATCCATAAGGATAACAGCTGATCTTTTTGCAGAAACTCTGCAGGCCAGAAGGGAATGACAGGATATACTGAAAGTCTTGAAAGAGAAAAACCTACACCCAAGAATACACTACTCAGCAAGAATCTCATTCAGATTCGATGGAGAAATCAAAAGCTTTACAGAGAAGCAAAAGTTAAGAGAAACCAGCCTTACAATGACTGCTAAAGGAACTTTTCTAAGTAGGAAACACAAGAGAAGGAAAAGACCTACAAAAACAAACCCAAAACAATTCAGAAAATGGTCATAGGAACACACATGTCAATAATCACCTTAAATGTAAATGGATTAAATCCTCCAACCAAAAGACACAGACTGGCTGAAAGAATACAAAAACAAGACCCTTCTATATGCTGCCTACAAGAAACCCACTTCAGACCAAGGGACACATACAGACTGAAAGTAAAGGGATGGAAAAAGATATTCCATGCACATGGAAGTCAAAAGAAAGCTCATAGCAATACTCATATCAGACAAATTAGACTTTAAAGAAAAGAGTATTACAAGAGACAAGGAAGGACACTACATAATGATCAAGGGATCCATCCCAGAAGAACATATAACAATTGTAAATATCTATGCCCCCAACATAGGAGCACCTCAATACATAAAGCAAATGCTAAAAGCCGTAAAAGGGGACATTGACAGTAACACAATAATAGCTGGAGACTTTAACACCGCACTTACATCAATGGTCAGATCATCCAAACAGAAAATAAATAAGGACACACAAGCTTTAAATGACATATTACACCATCTTGACTTGATTGATATTTATAGGACATTCCATCCAAAAACTACAGAGTACACTTTCTTCTCAAGTGCACACAGATCATTTTCCAGGATAGATCACACCTTGGGTCACAAATCAAGCCTTGGTAAATTCAAGGAAAATGAAATCATATCAACCATCTTCTCTGGCCACAATGCTATGAGACTAGATATCAATTACAGGAAAAAAAAACTATAAAAAAATACAAACATATGGAGGTGAAACAATACACTATTAAACAAGAAATCACTGAGGAAATCAAACAGGAGATCAAAAAATATCTAGAAACAAATGACAATGAAAATACAACAACCCAAAACCTATGGGACGCAGCAAAAGCAGTTCTAAGAGGGAAGTTTATACCAATAGAGTCCTACCTCAAGAAACAAGAAAAATATTGAATGAACAACCTAACCTTACACCTAAAACAATTAGAGAAAGAAGAACAAAGAAACCCCAAAGTGAGCAGAAGGAAAGAAATCATAAAGATCAGATCAGAAATAAATGAAAAAGAAAGGAAGGAAACAATAGCAAAGATGAATGAAACTAAATGCTGGTCCTTTGAGAAGATAAACAAAATTGATAAACCATTAGCCAGACTCATCAGGAAGAAAAGGGAGAAGCCGCAAATCATCAGAATTAGAAATGAAAAAAGAGGGGCTTCCTAGGTGGCACAGTGGTTAAGAATCCGCCTGCCAATGTGGAGGTCACGGGTTCGATCCCAGCTCCAGGAAGATCCCACATGCCGCGGAGCAACTAAGCTCGTGTGCCAAAAAAAAAAAAAAAAAAAAGTAACAACCAACACGACAGAAATACAAAAGATCATGAGAGATTATTACAAGCAACTATATGCCAATATATTAGATAACCTGGAAGAAATTTATAAATTCTTAGAAAATTACAATCTTCTAAGACTGAACCAGGAACAAATAGAAAATATGAACAGACCAATCACAAGTACGGAAATTGAGGTTGTGATTAAAAATCTCCAAACAAACAAAAGCCCAGGGCCAGATGGCTTCACAGGCAAATAATATCAAACATTTAGAGAAGAGCTAACACCTATCCTTCTCAAACTCTTCCAAAATATAGCAGAAGGAGGAACACTCCCAAACTCATTCTATGAGGCCACCATCACCCTGATACCAAAACCAGGCAAAGATGTCACAAAAGAAGAAAATTACAGGCCAATATCACTGATGAATATAGATGCAAAAATCCTCAACAAAATACTAGCTAACAGAATCCAACAGCACATAAAAATGATCATACACCATGATCAAGTGGGGTTTATCCCTGGGATGCAAGGATTCTTCAATATACGTAAATCAATCAAAGTGATACATCATATCAACAAATTGAAGGATAAAAACCATACGATCATCTCAATAGATGCAGAAAAAGCTTTTGACAATGTTCAACATCCATTTATGATAAAAACCCTCCAGAAAATGGGCATATAATGAATTTACCTCTACATAATAAAAGCCATATAGTACAAACCAACAGCCAACATCGTTCTAAATGGGGAAAAACTGAAAGAATTCCCTCTAAGAACAGGAACAAGACAAGGGTGTCCACTCTCACCATCATTATTCAACATAGTTTTGGAAGATTTAGCCACAGCAATCAGAGAAGAAAATGAAATAAAAGGAATCCAAATTAGAAAAGAAGAAGTAAAATTGTCACTCTTTGCAGATGACATGATATTATGCATAGAAAACCCGAAAGACTCTACTAGAAAACTGCTAGCACTAATCAATGAATTTAGTAAAGTAGCAGGATACAAAATTAATGTTCAGAAATCTCTTGCATTCCTATACACTAACAACGAAAAAGCAGAAAGAGAAAATAAGGAAACTCTCCCATTTACCACTGCAACAAAAAGAATAAAATACCTAGAAATAAATCTGCCTAAGGAGGCAAAAGACCTGTATGCAGAAAACTATAACACACTGATGAAAGAAATCAAAAATGATACAAAGAGGTGGAGAGACATACCATGTTCTTGGACTGGAAGAATCAACATTGTGAAAATGACTGTACTACCGAAAGTAATTTACAGATTCAACGCAATCCCTATGAAATTACCAACGGCATTTTTCACAGAACTAGAACAAGAAATCTTACGATTTGTATGGAAACACAAAAGACCCTGAATAGCCAAAGCAATCTTGAGAAGGAAAGATGGAGTTGGTGGAATTAGGCCTCCTGACTTCAAATTATACTACAAGGCCACAGTGATCAAGATAGTATGGTACTGGCACAAAAATAGAAAGGAAGATCAATGGAACAGAATAGAGAACTCAGAGGTTAACCCAAGCACCTATGGGCACCTTATCTTTGACAAAGGAGGCAAGAATATACAATGGAAAAAAGACAGCCTCTTCAATAAGTGGTGCTGGGAAAATTGGACAGCTACATGTAAAAGAATGAAATTAGAACACTTCCAAAAACCATACATAAAAATAAACTCAAAATGGATTAAAGACCTAAGTGTAAGGCCAGACAGTATAAAACTCCTAGAGGAAAACATAGGCAGAGCACTCTATGACATACATCAAAGCAAGATCCTTTTGGACCCACCTCCTAGAAGAATGGACATAAACTCAAGAACAAACAAATGGGACCTCATGAAACTTACTTTTGCACAGTGAAAGAAACCATAAACAAGACAAGAAGACAACCCTCAAAATGGGAGAAAATACTTGCCAATGCAGCAACAGACAAAGGATTAATCTCCAAAATATACAAGCAGCTCATGCAGCTTAATACCAAAAAAGCAAATAACCCAATCCACAAATGAGCGGAAGACCTAAATAGACATTTCTCCAAAGAAGACATACAGATGGCCAACAAACACATGAACAGATGCTCAACATCACTAGTCATTAGAGAAATGCAAGTCAAAGCCACAATGAGGTATCCCCTCACACTGGTCAAAATGGCCATCATCAAAAAATCTAGAAACAATAAATGTTGGAGAGGGTGTGGAGAAAAGGGAACTCTCCTGCACTGTTAGTGGGAATATAAGTTGGCACAACCACTATGGAAAATGGTTTGGAGGTTCCTTAAAAAACTAAAAATGGAACTACCATATGGTCCAGTAACCCTACTACTGGGCATATACCCAGAGAAAACTATAAGCCAAAAGGAAACATGTACCATAATCTTCATTGCAGCACTATTTACAATAGCCAGGACATGGAAGCAACCTAAATGTCCATCAGCAGATGAATGGATAAAGAAGATGTGGCATATATATACAATGGAATATCATTCAGCCATAAAAAGGAATGAAATGAAGCTATATGTAATGAAGTGGATAGATCTAGATTCTGTCATACAGAGTGAAGTAAGCCAGAAAGAGAAAAACAAAAAATATATGCTAACTCATATATATGGAATCTAAAAAAAAAAAAAAATGGTACTGATGAACCCAGTGACAGGGCAAGAATAAAGATAAAGATGCAGATGCAGAGAATGGACTGGAGGACACGGGGTTGCGGGGGTGGGGGGCGAAGGGGAAGCTGGGACGAAGTGAGAGGGTACCATAGACATAGATACACTATCGACTGTAAAATAGATAGCTAGTGGGAAGTTGTTGTAGAACAAAGGGAGATCAACTATATGATGAGTGATCCTTAGAGGGCCAGGACAGGGATGATGGGAGGGAGTTGCGTGGGTAGGAGATATGCGGATATATGTATAAATACAGCTGATTCACTTTGGTGTACCTCAAAAGCTGGTACAAGAGTGTAAAGCAATTATATTCCAATAAAGAGCTTAAAAAAAAAATACATGCTTTCAATAGTGAACAAAGTCTGTTCCTTCTAATATGAATTCTCAGATTTTCATGCTTAATTTTAAGGATAAAATCCTAAAGAGATTTAAATTCTAATATCTGTTTGATTACACGGCTTTACATTTTTAGCTACAATTTATATTACTATTTTGTTCAGAATATCGTGCTATTTTTAGAACTTCAGTATTACTGGGTCAAGAAGAAACAAAGTTGTTTGATTATTTTACTTTTTTGTCCTCCTTTAATTCCATAATTCCCTATCTCATTGAAGATATATGTAGAAACATACCCATACATAAATATGATTTAAAAATAGCTTTTCAAGGAAAGTTAATATTTTTAAGTGTACATAATCTTTTAATGAATAAAGTATGGAATGTGTTCCTCACCAAAAAAAAAATATATATATATAAGTACAGAGGTTTGAGCAAGGATGGTCATAGATCTACTCCATTCCATGATTGTCATGGAATATATAAATGTATATATAAATTTATATATAAATGTATATAAAACATGTTTTAACTCTGGCCATCACATGTAAAGATGTTGACAATCTCTAGGTCAAATGAAGATGGTTAGTGGAGAAGACTGGGGATTCTGCCCACTGAAGAAAATTTGAAGGAAGTGAACCAAAGGAGGATGTGCTTGAGGGAAATAACAAGATAATCAAGTTAACTATTTTAAAGGCTTTTTAACAGGGAAAAAATTTAGACTTATTCTGAGTGGATCCACAAGTAAAAACAATGGATAAAAACTTTTGCCAATAGACTCTTGCTCAAATGAAGAGATCTTTTAGCAAGTAGAATGATTTTCCTAATAAATAACAAGTAGAAGAAGCTCAGAAGAAACTATGCAAAAACTCACACAGTAAGAGAGATTTCAATTAAGCATCTGGACTAAATGGCTTCTGAAATCACTTCCAATTCTACGATTCCTTGATTCCATCACAATAAGAGAATTATTTAACTGTTATTGCACATCCAGAGAAAACATGCTAAGTCTTGAGATGTATAAATCTCCCCGTTAACTATAATGATGGCAAATACAGTATAACATTGATAGAGTTAAATATAAATACATTTTCTAAGTGTATGGTAGAATGAATAAAAGCTAAGGATTGCCCATCTTAGTCTTTTCTTAAAGAATGAATCATCTATAAAAGAAGGAATAAACCCTGATTACTATGAAAATACTGTATGTGACAGACTTGTAGAAAGTAATGTTTAAGAGTACAAGCCACAGATGCTTATGTGCTCTCCTTGAAATCCTGGCACAGCCACTTGCCACATGTATAACCTTGGGATTGTCACTAAACTTCTCTTTGCTACTATTTCTCCTCTGTAAAATAAGGATAATAATATACCTACATCACAGTGTTATTGTGAGAATTAAATGAGTTAATATATATAAAAATTTCAGAACACTCTCTATATGAGTATTAGGTATTATAATAGTTTAAAAAATTCAGAAAAACAGGACTAGAAGTATTCAAGAGAAAGTGGATGTGCTTTCAAAATTCTTAGGCATAAAATAAATAAATAAATTGATCAACTGATTGACAACATAGGTCACTATTTTATTTCCATGGTATCTATGCATTTGGTATTAGTCTTCTGTGATAGTTTTATGCTAAAAACTGATTTTGGTACTGTGTCATTATCATTACTGATGATGGAAGATAAACCACAAAAAAATTAAGTCTACTAATTTTACCCATTACCTAGTTTTGGCAAAAGCTGAAATCTAACAACCAGGAATAAGACTCATGCATGCCTCTTTTGCCCTTAAAGCACCCTAAGGTGGTGGTATCAGTGAATGGCCAAAAGACAGAAAGTCACAAGGCAGCCTGCCTAATTATTAAATTGTATAATTGACTCCTGCATAAATGAGAGTTGATTATATGTCTAAATTACAGGTTATCTAAAAATGGAGAAGTATGTTTTTAAAATAACAACATTCCAACTGGGTGATCTGATGAGATGAAAATAGGCTGTAAACGTCAAAATATTTAAACAAACAATATCAACAACAATGAACATTATGAAACATGCAGCATCAATCCATTAACTTCCTAGTTAATATGGCAGAAATTGGCAGAGTGTCTTCGTGTTGTCCACAACGTGAGAATTCCAACAGAAATATTTTCTTGATTCAGAACCAACATGCCCATCTTTATATGTCTATTTGGCCTGTCCAGAGATCAATGCCAAATAGGAAATGTGAGGAAAAATGACATACTTACATAAATTCCATGGAAAACCTCTGCATGTTTTTGTAGATAATAGACCAAACCTTTTATTTATCCTTTGACCTTCAGAAAAACCTATTCTGTCATAGGCCTGATTTAAAAAAAAAAAAGTACATCACTCATTGATTTCTCCTCCTCCTCTCTTCTTCACTGCCTTTATTGGAAATGCTAATGATATCATTCTACTAAGCAATTCTTCCCCTAGGAATTAGGAAGTAGTATTGACTAGTCATTGAGAATATGACCTCTGATTAAAGCTCTAGTTCCAGTGTAATCTAGCTGTATGACTTTGGGAAAGTTTCTTATCCTTTCCAAGCCTTAGTATTCTCACCTGTAGAGTGGAGGCATAGTACATACAGCATAATCTTCCACAGAACTAACTTCACGGTCTACAGTATAATTAATACTCTTCCATTGTTTACTGAGAGTAGAAATAAGAAACTTCACAATAAAGCATGGTTTTGGATTTGCTATAACATGATTAAAGGCATTCTCCATCATGATACTAAGGACTCTGTCTTTAAGATTTCATAAAATAACTTCATTGTAGCATGTATTACCACAAAAAATGTTTGTCTCCCTTCAATAGACTTCTGAATTCTATCAATTAACGAAAAAATAGACATTTTTTTGTTTGTTTGGCTTACAGTTAATAAAAAATAGACTTCCCGTTTTTGTTTTGGCTTCCAGGAAACAAAGAGCATATTTTACATTCATGTTTGCGTCATACATTTTTCCAAGACTTTTTTTTCCTATTATGAATATTACATAAATACTATGTTAATAAGCTGATTCAAATATTTGGTAATGTGATCTGGAGAAGAGATTATTTTTAAAAGTACAATGTGACTATAATTTATCCTATATTACAAAATATTAAAGTATAAGTTTTATATTTTATATAAATATACAGTAAAATTATATATAGCTAATATACCTTCAAAAACAATAAACAAAAGACAATGCTTACTGCTAGTATAGGTGTGGAAAGAATGGCATCTTGGAAAAAAGGCATACAGCCTGGTACTGGTAAAAAAAAAAAATCCATTAAGGAAATTGGGAAATCTTTATAAAGGGCCTTAAAAATGTAAAACTAACTAAAAAAGAAATTTTGTTTCTAGAAATCTATTATTTCTAAGAAAATAATCATAGATAAAATAAAAGTTTATGTACAAATATATTCACTGCAGCATTAAAACTGTAAAAATATTTTACGGAACTCTCTCCAGTCAAAGGAAACCATGAATTAATGAAATGCATGTAATTCCAACTCTCATTATTTTACTTAAAAGAATAATGTTAAATGGAAAAAGAAACAAAAAGTAAATTCTGCTTAAAGTGATGCTGGAAAAATCATACTTAGACACAGATATATGATATTTTAAAAGACTGGAAGGAAATATGTCAAAATATTAACACCCCTTAAATCTTGGTAACAGGATAACCAACGGTCTTTCTTTTTTCTTTTGGTTTTTCTGTGTTTTCAAATTTTACACAATGAATATCACATTAACCAGAAAAAAGTAAACAAAAATATTTTCAGGAAAATATCAAATGTGAAAGGGGGAAAACAAAGAATTTTGATATTGTACTAATTAAGCGAGTTTTATTAGCATGTCTACGCAAAGAAATGTATTATTGTACTTTACTACACCTTGAGATCAGTGTATTTAAGATGACTTTAAGTTCTTAGATAATGTACATGAGCCAAAACACCCCCAGTTCCATAAAGCACTAAAAATTGTGGAAGAAATAGTTGGGAGAAAACTTGACAATCACAGTTACTCTTATTCATTATGGAGCTTTCCAATGTGTTGCCGCAATCTATCTTATGTTGAATTGATTCTAGTAGCACTCTCCAAGGTCAGCAGATTATGTGCTAATACTTTTCTTACTCATAGAAGTTGAAAGACTCACTCAAGTTCACTCACAGCTCTCACACATGGAATTTAGACTAACTTATTCTAATTCAATTCTTTAGATAAAGCTGGGGCAAAGTGAGAGAGTAGCATTGACATATATACACTACCAAATGTAAAGCAGATAGCTAGTGGGAAGCTGCTGCATAACACAGGTAGATCAACCCAATGATGGGTGATGACTTAGAGGGCTGGGATAGAGAGGGTGGGAGGGAGTCACGGGAGGGAGGGCATATGGGGATATATGCATAAATACAGCTGATTCACTTTGGTGTACAGAAAAAAAAACTGGCACAACAGCGTAAAGCAATTAGATTCCAATAAAGAGCTTAAAAAAATAAAATAAACTCTTTGGGAAAATCATGGGTCAGGAGATTCACTATTTTTTAATGTCTTTTCTCTCTCTCTCCCTCTTTCTCTGCCTCTTTAACCACAAGGCAATGTTACCTACATCTAAACCAGTTAGACTAGTGCCTTGAACACTGTACACGTAAGTACTTATTAAATAAAAGGGAGGGTTTTTTTTTGGCTTGAAGAAAATACCACTCTGCTTCTCCTTTACAAAGAATCTTTGTTCATTTACCTTTTAAGAGGGAAAAAATCCAGTCAAAACTTTCCTTGATTAAACATTTTTTTCTAATAATTACTCTCACTAGGATGTGAACAATAGGACTGTACTTATATTCGTAAGAAGAGAGTTTCATCTGTCTCTCATTTCATTTCTGTCAGTCATGCTGCCCAAAACCAAACAGAAATCAAGTACTGATTGGCTGTGTATGGGGTACATTCTGCAATCCCATGTACTTTGATGCTAGCACCACTGCAGCAGGTCTTCAAAACTGGCCCTGTCACTTTAAATATAATAGACAATAAATCATCCCTCTGAGACAGCCCCTAAGGAAAACAGGGAAAAAATAGAAATAGCATTTAAAAGCCCTTTTCTATTACAGTGCCTCCAGGGAGCTTTTAGAATTGAGTTCTTTTAAAGTGAATTTTATGCTTTTTGGGGCTTTTAAAAGTGCTTCTGGAATTAACCTTGCAATTTGATGACCAAATCTTCCATTAGATCCTTTAATTTGGGGTCTTTGTTATGGTAGTATTGTCATATTTGTTCATTTTCTCTGAGCTGCTGTCCTTGGTATTCCAATCAACCTGTTTTCTCAATGCTTTACATACTCTCTGTATTTCTTTTTCCTTTCTCTCCATCTTTCTGACAGTTTTCTTTTTAGTCTTTCCTTCTTCCTTTTCTTTTTTCCTTCATCAAATCTACTTTTAGAAGGGTAACTCTCCTCTCAGTTACCCTGTGGTCTTCTGTAACTTAGACATAGATAATTCTAAATAGGCAATCATGCAGATGGTCCAGAATTTTCCAGTTGGTGGGATGAAGCCATTTTCCTCCTCCTGTAGCAGAATTTTCCAAGGCACAGCTGAACCCCATCCATCTCATAAGCCTCCCCTCTCTTGTATTTCTGGCCCTTTCTAGTTGAAACGAGAAGAACACCAGGATAACCAAAAAATCTGATACATTTTAGTCTGGAAAAGAAACTTAATCAAGTTCCTGAAGGAATTAAAAAATAGCAGTAAATATATAAAGCATAGGATTATACGAAGGGTCAGGGTTTACATTAAGAATAGGTGATACAACCATATTCACACACACACACACAAACTAGGTGATACGAAATCTCAGCCCTGCCTTTGTATAACCAGCAGTCATTACAAAGAATCAAGTACATATAGCATTGCTTGACCCAATGCAACCGGCTCAACTGCCTTTATGATTCTTACGGATTAAAAATTGATGCTGAACAAAACAGTTCATCATAATACTGAAAAACAGACACATTCAGCAGACAACAACAGCTACCTGACACCAGAATGACATGTCTTTTCAGACCCCCTGCTCTGTGACGAAAGGAGGAAGAAATCCAACTCAATACTGAGCTGGTATCCTTTGATAAATTGGGAAGGCCAAAGTATGAAGCAAAAAGTGCCAAGAAAAGATTATTTTGACACCTCTTGAATTTATAGACTTCCCAGGCTCTGTAATAGCCATTCATCTCCCCTGGCCTGCCAGAGTCGCTCCAGCCACCCTTGGGCTGAGTGCTTATTACCAACAAGGCAGCAATCAAATTATTGCAAGGAATTTACCAAGTGAGATAAATAAAAGCTGTCTCAGTCAGTGTTTCCCATAGTGCTTTCTCTGGAACATAAGTCTCAGGGGAAACTCTGAAAACATCCCAGTGACCCTAAGTGTGGTCAGCGCTACCCTTGCATGCCTCTGCAGGGTCCATTAGCAGAGCAGAAACTGAGAGGTATGACCAGAAAGAAAGCTGTGCAGCTTTGTTTCGCTCAGCATTTACCCAAAGCCCTTGGCATTCTTATTCTAAGGGAAACTTATGATAATTCTTTGGAAATTTTGGAAAGCCAAGACTATAGACTTGCCTGAAAGAAGATTCCATCCAGGAGAACTATTTTGGAATTTTGGACTCCGTGATGATCGTTAAGCCAAGGATCAGATGACAAAAAATAGTTAAGAAGGAATACTGCAGGTTTGTATCAATGATTTCCACCACTAAAGGAGAGAGAGGGATGAACCAGCACATCACAGTCATTAAAAATGACCCATCGGTGGACAGCAAATTACATATTGGGGAACCAGTGCCGGAGAAAAATCAAAGAGGTGGAGGTCATGTTTTATTTCACTTGTAGCGCTTTTCAAATTCAGTCCTAACCAAACCTGATTAAAGTAAATCCCTTTTTTACAGCCTGTGGAGTCTATAAGATTATGGTGTTAATGGAAGTGCAATTCGATCCGTCAGTAATGGTGCATGTCGAGACCCTGGCGCCTCTGACAAGTCCATTTTTTAAGACGTATTTATTGTTTTTTTCTCCCTTCTGTTCTCTGCATTGCGGGGTTTAATTGAACAGTTTAAAGTGATTCTTCTTCAAGGCCCATTAATTGATTTTATTTGTATATTCTCCAGGGGTCAAGGAAAAGGGAAAAAAAAAAAAAAAAAACAATAAAATTGCAGCTCTGGTTTTCACTGTCATATTCTCCCTGGCAATTTATAGCTCTAATTTTGTGTTTCTTTCCTCTGCCTCAATCTTTTTTCTTATGATTTTCACAAGGTGCAAATGTATATGTTTGTTCGGTTTTATATTCCATTCAGATGGTGGTCACCATTAAGAAAATAATGTACCCAAATCTGAAACACCATAGATCTAGGAGTTCTTTGTGATAAACCTTACTGAAAGGGGAAGATTTCAGTGAAAGTCACAAAACCTTGTATTCTTTTTGTGTAACAAAGCATCATGGCATTTTCTATCTGTGATAATAGGACACAGCCTCTTCCATTTGAGATGGTGACCTATGTATGCACATGTTGAGTTCATATTTACTCATAGAACCCACCACCAGACCTGAGTGGTCTTAGGTCTGTTAAGTAAGAATGAAGACGGTATATGAACTGTAAAATAGAATACTCAGGAAGTGGAGATTACAGACAGAAATCAAGAATTCATGTCAACATGTCATGACATCATACCTCAAGAGGTTTTGTCCTATGACATCACAGTGTCTAAGTCACACTACTATGTCACACAATATAACTGTATCATTTTTGAATGCCTATTTTTATCAGGCAGTATCTAGACCTTACAAAGATTTTATGAAGCAAGTATTAACTTCACCATTTAATTGTTAAGGCCTGAGTCTCAGAGATGGGAAGTAACCTGCCAAACACACAGGTGGGGTTTAAATATAGCTCTGATGTGCTCCAATCACTCTACTGTTCCAATATTTGAATATACTATTGCCTTGGAAGCTTAATTTGCAATGGCTTTTATTCCATTAAATATGAGAATATAATAATGTCATTTAGACAAAGGGATATCTCTATCTCTGTCTATATCAAACCACTGTTTCCCCAGTGTAGGTGCTAAACAAACATTAGTTGAATGATCAAAAAAGATGCCTGCCCCATCACTATTACATTGTTTCTGTCTTGTGGGCACTGTGCAGAAAAGGCTGGCATAAAAGATGAGAAAATGACAGGGCAAGCGAACATCAAGTTGTACCCCAACAGTTGGACAAAGTGCCTCCAATTTCTTGGTCATCTTTTTGTCTCTTCTCGAGCGATATTCTTCTCTCTGCTCAATTCCTGTTCCTTATCCCAATTCCCTCAGTGAAGTCCCCAGAGATTCTTCAGCTTAGGTCTTTCATTAAAATGTAGGTCACATTTATCTTCAACCCATGCTAGTGAAAATATGCCACTGGCTTCTGTTCTCAACTATCTTCCCCTGAAAGTTTTGAGTGAAATGGAGAGTTTAAAATTGAGATTGAGAGAAAGGTTGGGGGACAGGATTCTATAGGAGAGAATATATCAGAAGAAGTGTTTTTTTTTTGTTTGTTTTCTTGTCTTATTTTTATCAATAGCTTAAAGGAGAAAGTGAGTGACAAGTTCCAAATTTACTTCCAGGGAAAACACCATCCCATCTCTCATCTATACACAGTTATAACCCTTATCTCTTCCCTCTGCCTAGGACATCCCCCTTCCCGGGACTCCTTCATCTCCACACCTTTGACAACATTTGCTAGTTTCATGAGACTCTGTTCAGTTATCACTTCCAGGATTACATCTATTTCCTGATAGATACCAGCAGTAAATCCTTCAAAGGGCTAGTGAGGAAGAGTGCTAAGGAGAGCTTGCCCCACTCTGAAGTCAGGTGTAATAACTATGGATGGTTGGAAGAAGTGGTTACATAATCCTCAAGTGGTAGGGGTAAGTGGTGAAGACCATGAGGGCAAAGAAAACAGGGTTTTCTTGGGGGTGGGGGGGAATTGTTATAAGAAAAGAGAACATGCTTGTAAATGTGCCCTGGTCCTAAGCAATGGACAGACTGGTACACAGAAAGATCCACGCTTCTGGATAGATACCTTCTTCGGAGTCCCCAGAACCTGCAAATACCCATATCAAAATACCTGCCACATTCCACCATGGGCTTTGGTTGGCATGGATTTCCCCTCAAAACTTAATCAAGTCATGTTCCTCTCTGTATCTCTCGTCTGTCCTTAAGTACCAGGCATATAAGAGATGCTCAAAAAATACATTCTAGCACAAACAAAAGAACAGATGAGAAGGAAATCCTTTATAAGAACTACTATAAAGTGATAGAAGTACAATTTTTGGAGATAGTAGGGCCAGAAAGATACCCAGAGGGCTAAAAGACTGATCCAGAATGATGATAGGGATGGATTTTGAATTTAGTATTGTTACAGTTAAGTAAAGCTCTTGTTGACTGAAAATCCAGTCTTCATGTGGAAACATCTCAAATGCAAACAACAGGTTTTTACAAAGAAGCTGTAGAATGCAAACTACACTGCTCATGAGGAAACACCCATCAGTACAGAGGGCTTATAAGCAGAAATAGATGTTCACCTCTGTGGGGTAGCCCTAAGGATCCTGAGTGCAGATAACTAGCTCATTTGGGCTCTGCACTTCTAGAATTGTCTGTTACAAACGTCTCATGTTTAAGACAATCATTTTGTGAGCACGTGTGTGAAAACTGTCATCAAAAAAAAAAGTTTACAAAATGTACATATTTTACTTGGGAAAATGTAAATATTGAACCAATACTCTTTTCTCATTGATATATTAGCAGAGTATAGCATCTTTGTCTTCATCAGAATGCTTACATGTCAGATGGTTAGAGTGTAGAGGATTCTCTCCAACATTGAGGGGGTGGTGGTGCAGAGAAAATGCTGTATTCCACTTCGAATGCTGCTAACAAACTCACTTTGAGTCAGAGAAGTTGTTGTGAAAGGAGGTGATACTCTCCTTTTCACAGACCATCTGTCTTGGTTTTTATTATTTGAATTGTATTCTGAGAAATCAACATGATAGTAGAAGATAACCTCCCTGGAAGCAATCTAACCCCTGGAAAAGCACATACAGACACACAAAAATATAACCAAACTCATTCCACAGAAGCAGAGGGGGTTTATATGGCATTACTTTGGTCGGCTTTTATGATTAGTTTCCACTGAAGCCTTCTCTCATTACAAGAGTATGTAATACGCATCCTAGGTTTCTACTGGCAAAGGAATTTGGAAAAGAGATTCTTTCACTTGCATTCATAGGTAATTTCAGTAAACACAGTCTTCTTCTTGCCTTGTACCTAGTGTAGGGGAGCAAAATCTGCCACCCCAAATTGTGTCTCTTTTGTGTGAGGACTAATTTAGGCTGATTATTTTTAAGGCCCAAAAGACTCAGCGAGAATCTTTGACCTCCCCTCTAACTGTCTAAAAGAATGTACATAGAGGACCTGTTCCAGGAACTGTCACCATAAATAACTACAGTATGAACTAGATGTGATAGATATGGAAAAACTTAGGGAAGTCTGTTTGAAAATTCTTCTTTGTGCCCCATTGTCTCTGCATGGTCCAGGGAACATTTGTGTACGGTCAGGGAGGAAGAAATTTTCCTCTACCCTTCTAAGCTCTTCTGGCTGGTCTGAGAATTAAAATTAACATGAGATAGGTTAAAGGAGAAAAATCAAAAGTTTAATAACATGTATATATGGGAGAGACACAGAAAAACTGAGTAACTCATCAAAATGGCTAAAACTCTCACCTTAAATACTACCTTCAGCTAAAGGCAAAAGAGCGATATGGGGGTAGTGGCTTGGGACTTCAAAGGGGAGGAAGGCAATTCACATGAAGATGGAAAGCAAATATTTGGTAAAGAAATGTTTGTTGGGCCTTGCAGAGACAGTGGGACACCGAGTGGACTCTGATCTCTAGGCCCTGTGAAGTTTCCCCCACCACACCTAGTCCACCATTTTTGCAGATCTCTTTGGTGATAGCTCTATTTGGGAACAGGTACTCTATCTAAAATTTTTTAGGCAGTTACGGGGAAGGCCAAAGTTTCTTCCTGAGTCTTGGGCATTGATTGCTTTTATCTCAAAATAATCTGCATGTCAGAGAAACATTTTGGGGTGCCAAGTTTTGTTCCCCTATATTACCAAACATTTGCTTTTTAGAGGAAAATTTCTTCCTCCCCAACACTAGTCTCTCTAAATGGACAAATTCATGAGTAGATTGAGCAGCTACACTTTCTCCTCCAAATTAAGAAATTCCTCTCATTAACATCTGTATGGATATTGCCTTAATTTGTCCTAAGACTCTGTGTGAGTCCACATTGATCCACTCGACTTGGTCAGACCTCATTCTACCTACTAATTAAATCGTTTCAACCCAACCTAGGCATATCTAATCCAACAAATCAAAGATTCATTATTCCAGTACTTTCTACCATATAAAAATACACCACAGTCTTTCCAACTAATATATTGCTATGAAATCATACATGCACAAACTCAGCAAAATTAAACCTCCTTAATAATAGAATGGATGCCAAGGTATCTGCGTCCTCACTTCATTTTGCTGTTCTAAGCAAAAAGCAGGCAGCATGGCCAGTAGCTAAATCAATATCAACTGTATTAATAAGAGCAAAATGAACATGTGTGCCTGGATTTTTTTTTCTCCCTCAATCACTCCAAACTTAGGTCCAAACCACTTCTCAGATTTTAGTTTCTGTCTTGAATGCCCATCAAAGACGTGCTTTGGCCACCGTCGAGCCAAAATGTGTGGGACCAGATCAGAAGAAATTGCTCAGCAGATCGGTGGGGCTTGTCAGAGCCTGGAAATGGTGGAAGTTAGATGATTATATTTGCATCGCATAATTGGCAGAGCCTGTCACAACTTTGCAGGAGCCAGCAGCCGCTCTCTGCTGAGAGCTAATTCCACCTGATCTGTTTAATATTATAATGAATTTAATCCTCTCCACCTTCAACCAGAAGCCAAAGAGCACAGTCTTTGGCTAAACCTGAATGTGCAGAGAGAAGACAAGAGACCCCTCTGGTGGTAAGAATTAATTTGGAGAAGGGTGCTCACAGAGTTACTCAATCCATTTTTGTTGAGGATTTTTTCTTCTTCCAGGGAGCAGGCTTTGGTATAGTTTGAATTGTCCCTTCCCCACAAGAAGCACTCTTGGAAATCAGACGTGAACTTAGACGTTGTTATAGGCTGACCAGTATGCCCCCAACCCAAATTCATAGGTTGAAGCCCTAACCCCAAGCACCTCAGAATATGACTATCTTTGGAGATAGGGCCTTTGAAGAGATGATTAAGCTAAAATGAGGCTGCTGGAGTGGGCTGCTATATAAACCCTCTGGTGACCTTGTAAGAAGAAGAAATTTGGATGCACAAAGAGACACCAGGGATAGACATACACATACACACACACACATACACACAGAAAAAGCCACATGAGGACCCAGGGAGAAGGCGCCATCTCCAAGCAGAGGAGAGAGGCCAAATCTGCCAGACACCTTGACCTTGGACCCCTCGTCTCAAGAGCTGTGTGAGAAAATACATTTCGAGGGCTTAAGCCAGCCAATCTGTTCTATTTTGTTATGGCAGCCCTAGCAAACTAATATAGATATTACCTAGCATAACTCAAAGTAAAACTCTCCTCTACAGAATCCCTCAAGCTTTGACCAGAATATAGCCAAGAAGGGACATCTCTGTAACACAAAAGAACTGATCCCCAAAACTTAGAAGTCCTAAAACCAAAACCAAAATCCTAAGTATTATAATGGTGTCTCCAGGAGTGAACAAATTTCCATAGCACACTAAAGGTGAGGATTACTGCAAATATCCATTAAACTCAGATATACCACTCAATTGAGTTTGCAATTTGCAGCTTAGGAGGAAATGGTCAGAAATGATGAAGCCCCTGGGCACTGGAACATGAACAGAGTATCAAAAATAGAATAAAACAGTGGTATTTTTTGGTTTCTCCTTGCTGATATATGAACGGTAAGGCAATACAATATCTTACTTCAAAGGACTTTCACGCTTACCCAATAGGTGCTGAAAACAGAACATAATTAAAAGCTTTTTCCCCTAAACACCATGCCTCTTTAAAATGGTGAATGTAAGCTCCAGCTGGCATGGAAGCAGGATACAGGCCTGCTGCACTCTATCATATCGACTTCCAATAGTTTTCCTATTATATAAACATATCAAAAATACCTGGAGGCTGAGGCAGGGCTATAAAAATGTTTGGCACATGAAAGGGAATTTGAGAGCTAGCTTCAAGGTACAGTAAATAACAAACATTAGTTATTTCAGTGACTGGAAAAAGGGTAACCAGTGTCTCATTGTCCCACAGCACCCATTTTCCTCACTCTACTCTAGGAATAATCTCTCAAGAGAATTATTAGCCCTGAAATATTTGAGAAACTCTCTCAGAAATGTAATAACAATATGTTAAGGCCTTTCAAATCCCATCATAAAGAGAGAGGTCTACTTTTTCGCTGTTGTTCACTACCAAATGTACTTCCCTCGATCCCAAATTATTTTGCATTTAGCATTTTAGCTGACAGAAGGTAATGTCAAAAAAGACAGACCGCTTAATGGAAAAAGAAAAGTTAATGAACTAACAAGGGAGTCATAATTACTCCACAAATCAAGGGAAAGATGGAACAGTTTCCAAGAGGGGAATGGATGCATCAAATGTTTTTCCTAGAAACTCAAAGCAGTATGTTTTAAAGACTAAACTTGGGAGGGGGCGGTATAATGGTTGATTATTGTATTACTATTGATAACCTCAGCGTGATTATATCACTCTGTTTTCCTGAGTTGAGAAGACACAACCGGAAAAGGATGATAAGAAAGAAGGTCTAGTCTCTTCCATCAGGTGAATGGCTTTTCCGCCATATGGCATGAGGTGACACAAAGATGAAGCCAGGGACTGGGAGGCCACTGTGTGGGCCTTTTGGAGGAAGCACACATGCCTGACACCTGTCACATAGCTGAAACACTGAGTTGCCACATTTACAACTAAATTAGAATGATTTAACCTTCATTAGCCCCTACCTGTGTTGATGAAGGCACAGAAAGTAATTTACAAAATTCGGGCGGGTGGGGGGAAGATGGGCCTTGATTTGAGACTCGGTGGAAGTTTTGTGGGTAGACCAAATACTGCTGTGTCATCCTTCCATGCTGTCAGGCTACCTGCCTAGAATTCCATTTATTTGGAGACTGTGAAGCCAAAGTCAAGGATACCTAGTGCTCTAGTGTTTTCAGTAGAAATAAAATGAACTGTCAATTGACATATTTTTTTATATAAAATGAACAGTCTAGGATTTATGGGGCAAATAAATATTGTACCAGAACAGCTGGTAAGCATGAGTAAGCGGAGAAACTGCAGGTATGTTATCTGCAACCTCCCACACACATACTGGGAACTGCAACTCAATAAGTGGATGATGATAGAGGTTATAAGGAAAGTAGAAATAAATACTGTGAAGTTCAAAGAACACCTGGTATGAAAGATGCCTTGGTTTCCAACGGAGACCTCAGTTTCACAGGCAGCGGTTTAAGAGTCGTGGTTAAGAGGGCAGGCTCTGAAGATACACGGCCTGGGCTCGTAATTTCCTATAACCAGTCATCAGCTGCAGGCCTGGAAAAAGTCACTAAACCCCTTTTAAGCCTCAGTTACCTTATCTATATACTGTTGCCTGCTTCGTAGGGTTATAAAGAGAAATAAATGAGTTACTTTGCCTAAAGCACTTCTCAGAGCGCTTAACGCATGATACACGCTTAGTAAATGCTAGATATTAATATTATCATTAACAGTGCCTATCGTTTGGCATATTCTGATTTATGATGCCACTGATTATTTTGTCCTAAATACTACCCACATCAATTGAAGGCACAATAGCAGCAGCACTTTTAGTTGGAGTCCATGGGGAACGGTGACAGAATACACTGTGGTTTGAGATTTCTTATCATTCCAGGTGGAAATAAATTTTTGCAAAAAGATAATCATTTCCTGGCATGGTTTAAACACTGCCTTATTTTTAGGCACAAATGAAAATAAGGAGATCTTACATATGTTTTTGAAAACTGTACACGCAAAAAAGGGACAGTTGAGCGAAGGGGGTTTATTTAGGTTCAGTAAACTTTATGTGTGGTCCCACTGGAGTCATGCTTTGTCCTCGATCTGCGTCAAATCACATTGCTGACCTGAGCTTTTAGAAAAGGAGAAAATATTCTTTGACAAAAATTCAAGTTAAGTCATTAACTTAACAAGAAGTCTGAAAAAATTTCACGGAGATTCATATACACATTGCTTAACTTAATAAAGCATATTAAGAAAACCACATCCCATAATCTAGTTTTAGCCAGCTCAAAAGCCCTGTGAGTTCAGTCCCAAATTATACTGCTTACCACTGATACCTAGTATGCAGCCTACTACAGAGTAAACGCTCAATAGTAACTGACAAGTCGGTCATTTAACTGCACGTGTGTGCCAGAGCACATGTGTACGTGACATTTAGACTCCACTTATAAAGTTCACTTCATCACACTTGCAATACATTCCACTAATTATAGCTCCTATTTTGATAAAACACCTTATGCCAGACCCTTTAAAGATATCATTCCTAATCTGTTTTTACAGAAAAAGCAATTAAAGCTCAAATGTGTGAGAGCTGATTGAGTTCAAGGCTGCATAGCTAGTAAGATATGGAATCAGACATGAACTCCAGCATCCCAATCTCAGCTCATCATTCCGTGATGCTTGCCATCTCATTCACGTTTCAGTTCCTCTGTGCCTAGATCTGTGATATGAGTGAAAATGTGCCTCACCATCTCATCTGTGTTTTCTTCTTCTCTCCATGAGAACATTAGATACGCCTCAGGGAGCACTAATTATTCCCTTTACATCTCCTATCAAATAAAGATTTATGCTTGTATGTAGCAAGGGTAATTCTCCTCTAATGACCTAAGCTTTTTATATTCAACAGGTTCCAGGGAACACATTTACTATCTCACGTACATTTGGTCTCAGTATTTGCATAACCCTTCACTCAGCTGTGTTAGTTTCACCAAAAGAGTTAAACATTGCTATTCACCAACTCTGTCCCAACATTGGCTCTGAAAGCCAAGGGTTTTCAGCTGGAATGGATCTTTGTTTTTATAATCTTTCATCACTCTAAGGAATATTATCAATAAATCACTATTTCTCTCTGTTGGAAAAAGGCCAGTATCTTTTTGGATGTGCACAGGTAAACATTCTTGGGTTTAAGATGTAAGTAAGGAGGGTTTTACCCACCCTTTTAATTATGAGGAAATGTGAAATTCAGTGGTGCAGAAAATCCATCTGCAGTCTTGCCCAAAGGGGACTCTTTTAGGTGAGTTTGTTAAACCTGGATCAGACAGTAAAATCTTCATTCATTTTTGGTCACAGCAAAGGACAAATTGAAGTCTGTTTTCGGAAAATAGTCACATAGTTAAAATTCTCATGGTAAGAATAATAATATTCAATGAAATGACAGCTTTTCTGGAAAAGTGTCTCTCACCTTAAATATATGAAGTATAGCAGCAGTTTCTCAATTATAAGAATTAATGAATTAGTGATTCCCCATAAGATAAATAGGTATCCAAGGGACTGGATACTTAGTTTAAGTAATCAACACAAATATTTAAGAAAAGACCCTGCCATTAGTGAAAAGTTAAACACAGGAAGCATAATAAGAGTTCAAAAATAGTAACTAATTATTGTATCTTCCATTTATTGGTAGCTTACTGTGTGCCAACTCCTATACTGAGCAACTTGCATTTATTAACTCATTTATCTATACTTTAATCCTACAAGGCAAATACTATTCACATCCCCAAATTATGCTGTTTCAGATCAAAACAGACGAGGATTAGCAAAGTAAAGCAACTTGACTAAGATCTCAAAATGATTATGTAACACCCACATGGGTCTACCTCTAGAGCATAAACCCAACCTTCCTGCATATTAAATGCTATAAGCCAATGGTTTCGTTTCCAACTCCAGTGCTAGGACAGGTGTAAATTTTTAAACTTTCAGCAGTCTTCAGGTAAATGAGAAAAACATTTCAAAATCTTAAGCCTTTTTGGTAATAAAGAAATATCCTTCTTAATGTTTTAAAAAATAACGGTGATGACATATGATAACCTCGTTTCACTTATTTTCAGACGTGCTTATGTGGAAAAATGAAAACGTTGGCAAACAAATGTCATTCTGCCACATTATACAACAACACACTTTTAGGAGTTAAAGGAGAAGAGGATCTTCAAGGCATTTCTGGGCACTGGACGGGGCTGAGTGTTGTCTGAATGAGGCATCCCTTACTGGGACAGCAGTTAAAGATCAGAAACAAGAGGACAGGAAGGTAACCATGTGAATAATAGCCTCTATGTGGGAAATACTGAGGCGAAGCAGAAAATGCAAAAATGGTTATTAGCCTAAATGATTTGGAAAATTCAGAGCAATAGAAAACTCTGAGGGAGGCAGAGTGATGTGATTTGGGGATGTGGTAGATTGACTATTAACCTGCTTTTGAGCGTGTTGAGTTTGTGGTGAGGGATTCAGGAGGGAACATACCTGACAAGAATATAAAGAACACTGTTGGTTTCCTGAGCAGATAAAAATTGAATTCTTCCAGGTAAGCAATGTGGTCAGTCTCTATAGCAGGTTGAGGGGTGGTGGAATGGTTAATCTCTCAGCCTGGACACCTGTCCCTGTGATTCATCTGCTCCTTGGAGATTTATCTTAAGTGAATAGTGTCCCTATTGCATTGGATTGGAGTGAAGCACAGCCTCGCTTTAACATTCTAGCCTGAGCCTGAACGCACATCCCTTCTCTCAATTATCCAATGCAAAGTTGAGACCAGGCTGGTAAACTATTCCCAAAAGGATAGAGGCTCAGGTAACAAAAGGGAAATTAACACAAACCATATAACATATAATTAGATCGATGACTTTTAACCTCTTTTGGGTAGTTTGGAGAATCTGATGAGTCTTTCCATGTACACACACAATTTTGCACTACCATGAAAATCTCCTCCAGCATATTTAGACTCCTCAAATCCCAAACCTGGGAGAGAAAAAGAGGCTTGAGAGATGCAGGAAGGAACTCCTTCTCTTACGGTTTAAGGTCCATTTTCATCTGTAGATGACTGGCTTGGGGAATATCCATTCCCTTAGGTGATATTTAACCTGCCTCTCTCCTGTGACACACAGGTCGAATCTTAGTTTACGATTCTCAAATGCCAACCATATAAAATACAACACAATAAATTGAATATGGGTACAAGAGATACACATGTGTAACACACGGGTGTGCTTTCATCACAGAAATAACATTAATAAAACAGGGCTTAATGACCCACCAATCCCAAAGGCCATATCAACCCAGGACACATTCAAGCTAAGCACCAAACCACAAATATACTTCCAGAACCTTGGCTAGTACTGTAGTTCTGTACTGAAATTTTTATTGGTGGAACAAGAAAGAAGAGATGATACTGACAAATATATACAGCAAATAATCCTTAAAATCCTTCCTTACCGACATACCTTTCCTCAAAGCTCCAGCATCACAGCATTTGCTTGAATCTGTTCAAAACTTTAGCCCCTGCCCTTTTTGTCTTTCACGTTGCTCGATGTCCTCTTTCTTCACTTATATTCCTCTTCCAGTTTCTTTTGTTTCCTTAGTGGGTCTCTCTATGCCCTTTCCCATGAAGACATATCTATATATTTCCCTCCCCAAACAGGCAGCTATAAGAGCTGCACACAAGACTTTAGGAGGAGTAGACTGAGGACACTTTAGTCAAGTTGAAATCCACAAAAACAGAAACTACATTTGTTTTTGTTTTTAACCACATTCTGAATACCTCATAAAGTGCCACTTAATTTCTCAATGTATATTTGTTGAATAAGTGAATAAATACGCTCTGATTGGATTTCAGTTAGAGTTTAGCATTAGAATACTGGCGTGGAGAAGATCACTGAATGTGAGAATTCTAAAAGACCTTACACAATACAGTGACTGGAGCCCTCTCTGATATTACTAACAAGGTATAATTAAAGAAAGGTTATCAGAAGAGCATATAGGAAAAGAGAATACCAGGTGTCCCAGAAGTGGATCTTGGAGAGGGGAAAGAGAAAAGAGAATGAGGTTTGGAAAGGTAATTTTTTACAAAGAGAAACCGTAGGGAGAAAAAAACAACTTAACACCACAGATCTATAAGAGGACAGAGTTACAGAAGAAATATTCAAAGTCAAAAACATATCGCTGAAGAAGACCCAAATAGCATAATCCTTCACATCAGTGTTTAATTTAACCAAAAGAATTTCCTTTTGACCTTCTTAATCAAAGTTTCTCCACTGGTGTGGTTTGCAAAGAGATTGGTAGCATTGCTGAATTAGTAGTATCTGAAACTTTTGTCTGATGAAGGAAAAAACAATGAAAAATAATCTGGCTTTGCTCATAACCCTGAGGACTAAATAGAATACCCCATTTTTATTTCATGTGCATATGTGATCTAGGCTATTATTGGAAATAATTCATTTCCAGCTTAGCCTGAAAGAGTTGTTTTTTAGGGAAGGAGCAAAGGAACTCTAGAAAGTCCAAAACTATTCTAATTGTGAATCTATATTTTAGTAGATAGTATTGTGAATTAACCTTACAAAGTTTGAGTATTCAATCTGCCAGGAACAAATCTCATTACTAGTAATAATTAACCTACATTATGAACTAATCATCTATGACATTTCAATTAAACTTCTTATATTAAAAGTATAAGGATATTTCAACCAAACAAGAAACTTTCATTACCCCATATCCTTAAATGATTAACTTTTTACTATTTTTTAAAAATTTCATCTTCTCTCTAAAAGAATGCTTAAGATAAACAGACACAGTAGATATTATACATTATTTTATAATATTACATGGCTCATGTCTCAATTAGTGTAATAAGGAAATACAGAGATATGAGACTAGGGGTGGAGAATAAAATTTTTTAATTTCTCCTTTTCTTCCTTTATTTTGAACCACCTTCAGCTACAACTTTAAAATTCATGATGTCCTATGGTTGTTACCAACCATATTAATTTCTTCAGAGACACTTCATCAGGGTAATCTCAAATAAAGGCTCACAATAGTGATTTTCAAATGACTCGATATCTAAGAACCAAGATCGTTGTGTGAAAAGTTATTACTGATTGAAGAAACCCTAAATATAGATTTTAGAAATCTTTCATTCACTTTAGCTAAGCTTCATGGTATGTCCACTTATCTTGACCATACACAATATTCAGACCCCTGGCCAAGCAGGGCATGGCTGGCTCCCTTCTACCTGGAGGGTCTGGTTGGTATCCAAAGGGTTTGCCCATTGGGCTGTGCAGGGAGTTGGCTTAATTCCAGCTTATTGCCAAAGAGTGTATATCTAGTCCTAGCCTAATTCTTGCAAGTTCTCAAGGAAGACTGTATGACAGTGTGTAGCTAGGTCACTGCAATCTACACTTAATAGCAGAAAAACAACTCAAATAATATATGGATTATTAATAATAGATTGCTGAAACTATCTTCTTCTAACAGCGATGTACTAAGTAGATATGGTGTTTATGGAGCCTAGCAGTCTTGGACAACTCTCTTAAAACTACAGTGCTTATTTTTTGGAGTATTTAATCTTTATTTAGTTAGTAATTAAATAAGATTTTTTCCTTATAGAGAAGAGAGAAACCCAAAATTTGTTTAACATATAAGTGAGATGAGTTTCCTTATCTATTTACTTTCTCCCCAGTCTTGTTCTATGAAATGTACAAAAGATTAAAAATTTTCAGATACACTTTTACCCCAGATTAAGGTATTACAAAAATCAGAGACCATCAACTAGTTCACGTATAAAGTTTTTGTCATTTTCCCAAGTGCCTAGTAAGGTTGAGATCTAGTTTATTCTAACTCTACAAACTTTTGGGGGAACACTAACGACACTTAAAAAGTTACTGTTTTCCAAAATTACTTGCTTATGAGTACCTGCTTCCACAGTTCCTAATCAGAGATTTGGGTTTTAATTCATTTGGATTAAACAAAATCTGTATTTTACAAAACTGGTCTATAAATGTCCTGTCATCAAGCACGGTGGAAAGCACTCTAAAAGAGATCAATGAATAAATCTTTCCAAAGTACATTAGATATTTATTGTGGATATCATGGATTAGTGATCCAATTGCATTTGGTATTCTTTCTAGCATATCCTCCTATAATGCCAGGCTGGGAAATCTAAAACTACATTTCCCAGACTTCTTTTTAGCTAGGTTTTTAGATGTAATGTAGATTTTTCCAATTGGAACATTTCAGTTGGATTCAGAAAGGAAAGGAGGAGAGAGTGGACGCATTTATTTGCTTGGCAGCAGTGTTCAGTGACCAGCTTCATGGGTGCCGTGAAGCAGAGCGAGGAAGAGCCTCTATTTAGGACAGTCTTGTCCATGGACTAGTCAGCAGCAGTGGAAACTTCCTGAATGCAGCAGCTTCTGGAGTCATAGAAGAGGCATTACTTCCCTTGGTATGACGGTTCAGTGATACGTCTTTGGGGGGTTCTTCCTGCAAAACCTGTCTGAAATCTGTTTCTTCAACTCACCCATGGGTTTTCTAAGCCTTTATTTTTCTTTGATAAAGTCCTTTCTGTTAAAAAGCTAGGGTCGATTCTCTTCTCTACAACTGATTTTTTGACCAATACAGTAAAATTTTAAAAGGCTTATATTCAGATTAAAATTATTAATCCATTCTTTTTAAGCCTTCCTATTCTGTTTCTAGCATCTTGCACTTTGGTGAAGAAGTGAGCATTTCTATTCAGATTGGTTGGCCTAATTAGGAAATCAATTTGGAACAGTCTCCTCAGACTAGGTGAAGTAATATAATCTGGTCTTTTAGTTAATGTACAAAGTTTTCACGTATGTACTACTTCAGTCCCTCCCCCGCCCCCCTCCCCACCATTTCCCATCCATTTAAATTTTTGCTTATTTCTAGAAGGTCCTTATTTAAGATGAAAGCACATGAAAATTAAAAAAAAAATGTTGCACAAGAATATTTAATGAGCTAGAAAAATTTTCTTGATATGTTATTCCTTATAAAAAGCAGACTCAAATATATAGGCAAGATTACATTTTTATAAAAAACGTTTATATACTTATCAAAAGAGACTGAAAGCTACACCAAAATATTGTTAATAGCGGTTATCATTAAGTAGTGGGACTGTAAATGGTTTTAATTGGCCCATTTTGCCCTAGTAATAATGCTTTGTCCTTCTCTCACAAAAATGTTGCTGATGAAAGACAACCTAATGCTTTAAGCCATCTTTAGTGCAATAGTCACAGATGCGTTTTATTTATTTTATATTCAATATGAAATGACTGTTTGGAAGCATCTTAAGCTACCATCCCCAGGACTATGTATAATGATGTTACCTGGGAAGAGACAAAGCACTACAAAACGGGAGATCCACTTTCAGTTTAGACGTAAGCAAGAAGAGTCCACCAGAAAGGCTTGAAAAATCCCCTCGCCTCAGAAAAATTCTGAACACAGAATGCAATCATCACTAAGAAAAGAAAGAAAAGCCTTGGACTCCATAAATTAGAGAATGCGGCAGAAGCAATATATGACTCTTCTGTGTGAATGAACTTCTACAATCCATTACTAAAGAACTCCCTTGGAAAACGTGATTAATACAAGATTTAAATTTTGTATGGAAGCTTGAGGGAAGACACAAACATCTTAGTCCCGCAATGGACTGCCTGGGATTCTGCACTTGGATGCTCTCAAAGAACACGCAGATAAGGACGCCGGTCAAGCAAAAGGAGATTCTCAGGTCTAATCTGGTAGTCAATTTTTATTTGTTTCTGAGAGAGAAAACTGGACAGGATCAGAGTCCAAGGCTTTTCTTTCTCTGATGTTGTATATACAATTTTAGAGTAAATAATGTTTAAAATTATTCTGAGTCATTCTCAACAAATTATTTAGATATTTTCATGTGCTTTCACAATGAATGTCTTAGCATTTTCAACATAAAAATAACTAGTCCTTTTCCATTAGAGTCAAAATTCTGGTGTTCAAACTGAGTAAAATGAGGCAAGGAGTGACCACTCCAAGTGCTGATACAAGAAGGGTTATTTTTGCCTAGGTGTATTGTGTATTACAAGTGCATGAATTCCAGCACAGCATGCTTCCTGGTACTCTGGGACCCAGTTAAAGTTTATTCTGAGGCAGCTGGTCAAGAGGAGACAGAGGGATATTAACAGTGGAAATTAACACACAAAGGAACGGAAATATTGAACCAAAATTTATAAATTTCACCCTCTTTCTAACCTAAGCTAGTCAGGTATAGTTTTGTCACATGAAACAGAGGTTGCCATAAAAACTAAAAACAATCCAATAATACAGACAGAAAAGGTCTGAGAAGAAGTGGAACAATATTTCTCATCTATTACTGGAGGCAGACTTTTCAGTGCAAAGGTGATGGATTTTGGTAGGAAATGTGGAATGTTTCAAAACTTTGAGGGACTATGGCTTTGTATATATGTGTGGGGGGTGGAGGGGGCGGATTTTTTCCAGAAGAAAGACTTTGGAACTCTCTTAGATTTTAGGATTGCTTTTTTTTTTTTTTTCTTTTTAGAAATCCCTTTACACTCTTTAGAGTTGGAGAGCACAGGAGGATCCCAGAAAAGAAACTAGGAGTTGGCTGCCCATAAAAGAAATTTACTTCTTATCTATTTAGGTTATGCAGTAAAAGTTATGAGAGTAAAAACGAGGCAGGGATTCAAGGTCTCTTACTTAGAAATAAAATACAGCAAATAATTGAAACTTCCCTCAAATGATATTTGCCAAAAACATGAATAGAGCTGAACAGGCATAGAAGGTTGAAAAGTCCCCAAGAGAGCTGCTCAAATCTAGCTGCTCAGTTATAGGCCCATATAAAGTGTTACAAAGCATCACTACATACTAAGCAGCTTTCTCCTTCTGGTCCCTTGCCATGTTTTCAAAATGTGAACAGCACTCCTCCAGGGGACCCTATGCATCAATCATGCTTCACATGCCCCGGGTTACATCTACCTTTCTTGTTCCAACTGGGTTTGGGTCACGCCAGTGACAAAAACACTGGGCATGGTGTCAATCAGTAAAATTAGGTTTTAAAATATAAACAGCTCATGTTTTTAGAGAAATATTTTATCACTTCAATAACTGAAATTAATGAGATCACAAATAATTCATAATAAATAAATAATTCCTCTCTTTAACCCCCAACATCACTACCTTGAGGGTAAAGCTTCTCCAAGTTTTAACTAGAGAATGTCTACATCTTTCCCCATACTGTCCTATCTTTCTGTCTCTGTGCTCTCCCTCCCTCCCTTCTGTTCACTCAGGCTTTACTGCTTAACCTCTCCCTTCTATTCATAGTCACTTCCTTCCTTCCTCGTACTTGGCTTCTTGTACTCAGCTTCGCCCACTCAGTCCCAGTGAGCAGTCTACAGCCTTCCAGATGAAAGACATAGACGTAGAGAACAAATGTATGGACACCAAGGGGAGCAGAGGGAGAAAGGGCGGGGGATGACTTGAGAGATTGGGACTGACATATGTGCACTAATGTGTGTAAAATGGATAACTGCTGAGAACCTGCTACATTGCTACATAGCACAGGGAATTCTACTTAATGCTCTGTGGTGACCTAAATGTAAAGGAAATCCCAAAAAGAAGGGATTGTATGTATGCATATAGCAGATTCGCTTCACTGTACAGCAGAAACTAACACCACTTTGTAAAGCAAATATACCCCCCCCCAAAAAAAAAAAAGAGAGAGAGAAAGAAAAAAAGAAACCTTTCTGAAGATGACTTCTGCCCCAGTCCTGAGTTGTCCGGACTGGTTCCAGCCTTGAGGTGGCAGCCAGATCAGGTGTTTGTCCAAACAAGGAGTGATAACCATTCAGACTGATTTGGGTAGAAACAAGGACCATAAAGGCAATGAGAATGCAATACAGAAACTACTTGTTGAGCACTGAGGCCAACCTCCAATGAATGACAGAGAAGTGTGATGAGAAAATAATATTCCCTTAATAAATTATGGAGGAGTCATCCCCAGACAGATAACGTAATCACAGACGGACAAAAAGAGAGGCATCAGAAGAGGAGGAGAAGACTAGGTAGAGGGTGAGCATGAGAGAACCTGCCATGCTTGTGTTATCTGAGGATTCAGATCAGGAAGAAAGGAAGATAAAGTCCTTGTCACAAGTGTCAGGGGCACTAAGAGGTATAGATTTAAGCAGTGCAAATGAGTGATGGGGCAGATTGGCCTGAATAATTGCAGCTTATTGAGGTAGCGATCACTTGCCAATTACTGTGGATACATACATTTAATCCTCAAAGCATCCCAACAAGGCAGGCGCTCTTACTAGCTGCATTTTATAGAAGGGAACCCTAAGGTTTAAAGAGAATAAATAACTATTGTGAGCACCTTGTAAAACTGGTGGAAATGAGACTTGAACCCAGGCTATCTGACTCCGGAGCCCATACTTATCGCCATGACTATGGTTTACCTGCTAGTGGTGACCATGCTAAGTGAATGTGAGTCAGGATAAAAATAGCTGAGGGAAAAGCAGCACCATCGGAGCAGCAGAAACAGAATTAGACGTGGTTAATACCGTTTTCTCTGGATTTCTGATCACTGTTGCATATTTCCTTGAGCACAGGGCCAATCTCAAATGATTGACAGAAAAGCACAGTGAAAAAAGTAATATTCCCTTAATAAGTTCTGGAGGAGCCATCCCTAGGCAGGTAATGTAATAAAATTTTTATTGTCCCTTTTTCCCACACACCTCAGCGACTCAAAAAATGGATTGATTGATTTTATTACGTTCTTAAGTGAGATATTATATTCTGGTTGCCTTTAATGAGTTCATTAAGATGATTTTAAAACTGTGCTTATATGCTTTTCAATCACACTTTCTAATCACAAAAAAAGGAAAAACTGGAAATGGTTGAGATAGAAAAAAACATAAGAACAGACTACTCACCCAGCATGGCCTTTCAGTTGCCATGTGCTTGGCATTATCTTTATGGGCTATATTACAGCTGCGAATACATCACTGAATTTCTAAAACTATCTTAAGTGTGAAGTACCTCTTTCCCTTCCTTCCCCTTTCATTTACAAAGAAAATAATGTGGTGAGTTAGTATAGGATGGAGAGAAAAGACTTTTTCTTATACAAAATTGGCAAGGAGAACAAGTGACTGACTGGAGGGTAAATGATAACATCTTTTTCCTCAAGTGCTGTTAATTCTGATGTGTTTTTTTCCTTTATCTCTCAAATTTGCTCTGTGGCTTCATTGGCAAATTCTTGTTAACAAAACTACCCAAGTGGGGAATAGGATTAACAGCAAGGAGAATTGATGGGTCTTCTTTAATTATCATCAGGATGAATAAGTATGTACACAGTTCTGGAGTGATTACTTTCTAAATCATTCTAACCATAATCAGTTAACTCAGCCTTCTGGTTGAATGACATTCACTTAGTCATTCAACAAATATTACTTGTGTGACTCACAAGCACAAGGTACTACAAGAAGATGAACATGGTGTAGCTTTTGTGTTAGAGGAGACAGGAGCTTTTGTGTTAGAGAGAGAGGCAACGTACATACAGAGAATATCAGTGAAATGTTAACTGGGAGAAATGAGGGAGAATTACAAAAAAGGACTACGAGTTCAGAGCATGGTATGATATGGTATAATACTATGCTGTGGGAGGAAAAGTAAGGCTTCACGGGGGGAGCTAATTTTTTGAGCAGGGCTTTGAGGAGTGGGTTGAATTTAGACACACCCTTATGTCTAGACATAGGGAACAGTGTCAGCAAAGGCATTAAGGCATGAAAGCCTTTAGTTCTTTGGAGGAACAACAGGCTATTAAGTTTGGCCTGAGAAGCCAGTGTGCAAGGAAGAATACAGGCAAAAAAGAGGTGAGGTCTGATGGGGCGAGATTATATCATTTCTTGGACCTAGGACTAAAGAAAGCTAATCCACTCTCTAACTCGGACAACCAAAGCTAAGGCAGCTCACATTACAGTGAAAGTGGCAACCTTGGGATGCTTGGTTTCCTCTACTGTCTTGCCAGGAAGACTTCATTAGTTTAAACATTTACCCCTAAAATTGTATTTTTCAGGAACATTTTCTAATGATGGTAATAGTGTTAGAGACAGTATCTTGGGTTTGGTTTGTATTTGTTTCCACCCAGATCATTTAACTAATTTCACCATCACCTCTTTTATTATTACAAACAGGATGAATGAGTCTACGATTCTAAAATATACAGGAGCAGTTAGCTATGAAAAGAGAAGATTTTGACCTTAGGGAACCTGGGCCAGAACATCTAAATGTCAACCTCTAGTCATTCAAAAGACAAGAGAGAGTTTTCTAGAACCAAACACACAGCACCAAAACACACGATGGATTGTTCAAGTTTGATACTTATAATCCTAGGCTAGTTGAACCAGAAAGGACCTTAAAGATAAATCAGTCCAGTGGTTCATAGATTTCACTGACTCTTGTCTCCTTAAGGGGCTACGAAGGCAATGAAGAGGATCAGGAATCTATTACTAATACTTCAAAAAGCTAGTGTAAATTAAGCCCTTATCTTCATGCGATTCTACAGAATCACCACAAGAGCAAGCATCGTATTGCATAACTAACTTTTGTCTGTGGTCTTCCCTGTTGTTTTTCACTGTTTTTAATATATATTCAATTTTAAAAATCCACGATGAAAAAGATACAGAAAAGTAAATTACTTACTGCAATTTGATAAACCAAATTTTTCCAAATAAAGTACATGGGGATACATAATAAGTTACTGTGTTGAATATACCAAAGCTACATTTATTTCAATGGCCAAATTCTATAAATGGAGAAACTGAGGCTGAAAGAAACAGATACTCGCCAAAGATCACAGAGCTAATTAGTGACTAAGGTAGCATCAGAACCCAGATCTTATGTCAAATCAGTGTTCTTTCTGCAATAGCACCCTACTAGGTAGACTGACTGAGAAGATTCCAGAGTGGAAGGCAGGAGAGAATGAGTCCAGAGACCATAGATTATAAAAGATAAGATGATCTCAGCTAATTCTTTTTGATTTGTAGAGAATCCCACTCATCAAAAATGTATGATAATGAAAGAGATGAAATTAATATATCTGATGTATCATTGCCATCAATTTTCAAAGTGCCTGACATGTCTGAAGAGAGTTTGGTTTATGTACTTGTAATATCTTTGCTAATGTACTATTTACTGTTCCAACATACCACTGAAACTCACATGGGAAGCGATTTTACCCATTTTGTAAATATGAAAGCTGAGGCCCAGAAAAGCTATGTGTTTTTTCAAAAGCTGTGTCAGTAGTGAGACTAGGGCTGGGGCATAGGACTCCTGAACTTTATTCCCAATCTATATTCCTGTTTCTTGGAGATGTGTTTCACCGATCTGACTGCAAGCTGTTCTTGGAAGTGACAGGGAGCAGGTGAAGGAAGAGAGAGGGGAGACATGAGAGAAGTTTAAAGTTATATAAGAATTTCTTACATGTTGTCCTTGGCTTTGAGATATTCCCTCCATGACTTTGAATAATCGAGGATTGCCTGTAAATCACTAACTTCCAGAGGAGCTGTGATCAATTCATTAGCAGCCAAAGGTGTTGGGAACCATAACATGCCGTATCAATTCTGATGACTATTAAGAGAGAAGGGTCATGTATATCCCAGTTAGCAGAGGCTCCATTGGAGCTGACAACGGATGTCTCTGCCCTTTACTCCTATTGTCATTCTGATCTGAATGTCATTAAGGAGAGTCTAGTTCAGGTCAATAGGTGGCTATGAATTCTAACTCCTGTCAATTCCAATAATAGTTTAGATAGGGACTGTACTACTTATCTCTCCTGGAATAAACATATGGATTTTCCCTTCTTATTTTCTAGGCTTTTGAATACCTTTCTTTACTCTTTTTGCATCATCTTACATATCCATTTATGCAACAGCTAGGCATGCCTGCTAGGGAAGGCTGAGGAATAGTTTAGATAGTTTAGGAACAGTGGCTATAGGAATTGTATTCACTGACATTACTGACTATTTTTACTCAGATACAGTCACACTGATACGCATTTATAACTGTTTGAAAACTGACCAGGCAACTGTGGAACTGGATGATACAAAGAAAGATCAGGTGTTGGAAGGTAAGATTGTTTTGATGATATTTTCAAATTAATATAAACAAGACTATAAAGTAAAAAGTATTAAATAATTCAAGTATATGTTAAGATGACATAGCTAGGAATAGAAAATAAGAATGTGCCTCTAAATTGTATATTTTTAAGAGAAGCACAAGGCACATTTTCTACAGAAAGAAGGACTATTGACCTTTAAAATGTGTCAAAAAGGTAAGAAGCTATGGTTTGATGTCATCAACTGCAAATGTAAGTTTTCTAATTATAAGCTCATAAGAAAGATAAATAATGCCAACTTCAACTTATTTCTTTAAAAACCCAATCTTTTGAAGAGTAATTAGCAAATTACATGAATGTGAGTTGCTCAGTACATTTCCAAATGCATAACAAATACTATAGAGGCATATTTTTGTGCTTAAATACATCTCAATAAATTTTCACCAACATGAGAATGTGGTATCTGTTACTGTGATGAATGTCTAAGAGTTAGGAGATTTTAAGTGTGTATAACTATGTGTGAATTGCCATGCTGCACTTGTAAGATATATTAGTTAAAATATTTTCAAAAATAAGTATCTACTAGGAAGCAATGGCTATGTAAGTGAGAACAAAGTGTTTTATAACATAAGCTCCAAGCAAAAAGCTGCTCTCCTTGACACTGAGCTCATCTCATAGACTAAAGGGCACCTTGACTCTTGTTTTTCATTTAAAACTTGCCAAACTGCCCCCAAACAAGTTAAGGTCTAGCAATCAGAGTCAAGGTATTGTGTATGTGAAGTCTGTCCTCCTATCCACCCCTGTTGCTTGCTTCCTTCCAAGAAAAAGTTAAGCGTTCTTGGTAATTTTTCTTAATGTGATTTCTCTTCTTCTTGGCAAAAGCATCGAAAGACCCAAAGCAGTACCATTAGTACACTTGAACTGGCAACACAGCTTCAATTTTAATAATTAATATCTACTCAGCTAGATTGTAAAATCCCACTAAAATCAAGCATGTAAAATGGTCTCTTTATTGATATCCTAATAAACAAGTTTAAGTAAAACGGGTAGTGCTTCTTTGGACAAAAGTCAAGAACATTTATAATGGAGAATAAGCTTGTTTGAAACCAGTCATAAAATATAACATGATAAACAACATGGGGTGATATATGTACTAGTGCTCCATCAATGTAAGGGATTAAGAGCTTGGGCCTGGGAGTCAGATGGCCTGTGTTCAATCATATTTCCACAATTTCTAAGCTATGTGACCTTGGACAAATTACATCACTTCTAAAATCCTCAATTTCTACACCTATAAAGTAGGGGTAATGATAGGACATAGCTCATAGAATTGTTGAAAAAAATGGATCCTATATATAAAGTACTTAGCATAGTTTAACAGTAAGTAAGCACTCCTTAAATATTACATTGTTAGCCACGTTCATTCATTTACACAGAGGTCATATTCTAAACAAGTGAGCAGTGGAGAAATATTCAAAATAGATAATAGTTATTCTGGAAATGTTAAAGTCATTTAGATAAGAGTTGCAAGGTTTTAAGTTGATATATGCAAAGCCAGTTGAGACTTACTAAAAACACACACAGACACACATACATATACAGAAAAAAAATAATCTTAAAACCCAGAAATGAGAACATCAGACTAGGTAGATTGTGTTCAGTTATTCTTGCAACCTCTGAATAACTTCCCTTCAAACTATTTCCTATGCCAGACAGTTATGGAACTTCTCTCGAATATATAAACACCAATGCCAAAGTATCCAAGAGACTCTGGGCATGGCTCAGAATGTAAGAACCTTACTTTCCAACAGATGATACAAATATGGTCTCCAAGTGAAAGAGCTGATACTAAAAACCTGGAGCACATCTCATAAAAAAACATAAGAACTCAGGCCCAGAAAGTCACTGCATGTACCTATAAATATTTTGTCTTTGGCTGTAATTCCCACTTTTAATGTGTATTCATCTGAAGTGTCCACATACCCTTAAACTTTGGGTAGTTCAACTTGACCGAGAAAGAACAGTGCTAATAAGAGGAACGTTTAGAGATGCCTGTTAACTTTAAAGAACCGATCTAAGCAACTGGGAGGTGGGTACAAAAAAAGTAGCCTTTTGGATTACGGTTTCTGCATATATGATGATAGTTTGAGGCAAAGAGTAGCCATTTCACACAGAGAGGCAACCTGGTAGGAAACATCGACAATCGTTCACAAAAACAAATCCCTTCTTGCCCCTAAACTGGTAGAGCGTGATCTTCCTGACTTGATGTTTTATGATGGAGCTCAGGGTTTATGCTATTTTACTTTTGGAGGTGGATGAGTGTGAAGGGAGTTTCTGAAAAGCATATCTTTGTTCCTCTGCAGAAATAACTCATGCTCTTGAACAAAATCAAACATCTCTCATCCTGCTATAAAGTAAATACTGACGTAAGACAAAAAGGCAGTATCTGGAGACTCTAAATGCCTCATACTTTGATTAAAAATGCTTTTGTCAATTACAGATTGATTTTGCAGCTCATTACAATGATGGATGTTGGGGCTGGCGGAGGTGGTATTTTACCACTTGGCCTGAGGGTGTACTCTGTTAGAAGAAGATGGTAAAATTACAATTATTTTCCAGCACTCATCTGTGTGCCTACACTGACCCAATAGGTGCCACTGAGATAATCTGAAAGAATAGCATCACGTGGAATGGCCAAAAGAATACTACATCAGCCTCTGTAGAAGGAAAACATTTTAAACAAATATTTCCCAACAACCTGCTGAGATTCTTGCATGTGATAAGTAACACTGAACCACATCAGCTAGGTTTTGAGGGAAGTTAGCGTGTTTGGCAGCAAGAAATATGCAAATGTTTCAGTGAACAACTATGCTTATTAAACATACACATATTTCTATATAATGTCCGTAGGCCTACTCATCCACAATTATAAATACAAATGTACTTTTCTTCTCCCTTTTAAGGGAGGTTGTTAGAAGCAGTGGGGAAATTAGAGGATATAGGTAAGAGCTGCAAAGGAAAGAAATCAATATTCCGTTGTGACTGAAAAATGAAAAAAGGAAATTCATCTCACTTTGTAATATATTCACATCATGCTCTGAAGTGACCTGTATTTCTGGAGTCACTGTGTGGTTTCTTACTCTGTTATCCCCGGTTTGTTCACAGGGCATCCTCTAATGATAACCTATGCATGATTACATCTCTATAATAGCTACATGGCCAAAGCAGTACTATCCATCAGATACAAGCATGCAAATCTCCTATGTGATATACCTAGAACCTGCTACAAAATGATGGTGACCTCGCCTTCAATTAAATTTTTGAGAAACTGATGTTCAATATTAAGAAAGAAGATATTCTATGAAACATATCAGCAAGAACTGAGATTAGGAAAAGAACAAAAATCCTTTCAAATTGAAGATTAGGAAGCCTGGTTACACTATAACAATATTGGCCATATGTCTATGCAATTGCTTTTTATAATAGTCTACTATGAACACAAATCTATTTATGGCCTACTTTCATGGTCGTATATCTCTTTCCTGCTAGTTGTTTAGAATTCCAATAATGTGAAATGGAACTGTGGTGACAAAAAAAATACTTCAAATAATGAAATGTCAAGAAACTTAAAGGAAGGTAACAAACATAGGTTCAAGGCATAAAATCTGATCTATGTGTATAATCCAAGTGGAAATGGACAGCAGAACATCATTAGAACATCTGGATCATTTTAGAAACTGATTATGTTTGGCATCAAGGACCAGGCTGAAGTCTCATTTTTCTTATCTATTTTATTACAGTGGTGGTAAAGAAACAGAAGGAAAAAGTGCTCATAAAGTCTGGAAAAGATATGAGCTAGGTACCAATGTTTTAAGAAAAAAGCAGACAATATATCAAAAAAAGAAAACAAACAACTTTGGGACATTCGGGGTATAAGAAAGCATATTTAGATACACTATATAAAATTAACTAGAACTCTAATCGTTACAATAATGTGCTTTTCGTTGGCTTATCTTGTGCCAAACGGCCAAAACTGGAGTAGAAATGATGTTACACAAGTAGTCTTTGCCATAAACAATCCCAGGACAAGTCCTGCTGATGGGATAGAATTTGAAAGAAAAAATAACACCGTCAGCAATAGAAAGTGCTTAGGGCAGCAGCGATGGCAGCCATCCTAGTGGTCCCAGGCCTCTGGCTCAAGTGGTACACAGTGTCTACTCCACAGGTAAAGATGATTTTAAGTATTACTTGCAGCCGAGAAGCAAATACCATCTAGCAAAAAACAAATGAATATCTGTCCTAGTGTCACACCTATGGAAGAGAAAGGCTCTCAGGTACTCAACTCATAGGTTGCTAAAGCCAAGGGTCCATCCACTGCTTCTGCAGAGAAAGGAAAGAACATGGACAGACACACTAGTGATACTGCATAGTATTCGCTCTTCCACATACTGTGGCACTGCCAGACCATGTGAGCATTTCATTGCCTGCTCTCTCCTCTGCTAACACTCCTGTTACAACTCTACAATACTATTGCACAAACAACTGAAAGCATGTGCTCTTAAGTGCATCTGGAGTTCTGAAAGGAACACAGAAGTTCCCCTGCTCACTCAGGCCTTAGACTTGGTTATAGGAAGGCTGTAAACACCCTGTACTCTGCCCTTTGTAGCAAGAAAACCATGAGAACACACCCAATGGACAAATGTGAGATGGCTTTTTTTCTCACATGGTTATAATATCAAAAAATAATCCAAGACACCACTTAGAATTCATGTCCTAGGAGCCAAGAAACTTTCTGCTGCTTGCCTCTATATTAGCATTTATCATGCCACATTTATTTTCTGTTTACTGGTCTCTCTTCACTTTACTCCTGTGAAGAGAATCTGTATGTGTTTCTGTACCTGTAATGCCTAATATATTACCTGGATCATAGGAGATGCTCAAGAAATGCTAAAGGAATGAATTGATATCTCTTTGAATGGCAATCTCTAACTTTTTTACCACTTAAATTATCCCCATAGTCAGTTAAACCAGGAATTTAAATCTTTTATTAAAAGCATATATTTTTTTAATTTTAGATTTTCAAGACATCTTGAGATCTAATATAAAGAACGATTAGGGATAATAGGAGTTTAAAGCATATAGAAAGGATATTGATATTATTGGTAATGATGATAATGAGAACGCGAAAGTAGTAGGTGTAATTATGTAAAGTGGTACAGGGTAGCATAGCTATAATTTGAAGGAAATCAAGTTTATAGTGGAAAATGACAATTCTGAAACTCCTGCCATTCTCATATTACACGTGCATCTAAGACAGCTGCCCCAGTACCAGATTTATGCCTCAGATTCAAACTGAGCCTGTCACAAAACCTCCTCAGCAATAGCCCCTCTCGTTGCAGTAATAGCTGTACAGGTAATAAAAAGACTCAGATTATAGCAGAATACACCTGTGTAATTACTATATACCAGAAGCTCAAACAAACCATTTTCCTCCCCCTATATGTACCCTAAAGCCTGATTCAGAAGACAAGTTGACAATCTTAACAAGTTAATGGCAATTCGCTACCCAATAAAAGGCCTACCTGTCTGTATCACTGAGTATTTGTTGGGGGTAATTTCAAACTTGAAGGCAATCTGACCTTCCCTGAAAGAGGAGCTTGATTATATGACCCTGATGCAGTGTAGACCCTACCCAACTTATTGTACTAATGAACTGGTGATAGAACACACAATTCTATGGAAAGGAATTGGGGATACCATTAAATGATATTAAAAAAAATTGTGACGAAATGAACAGAAAATCAGCTAAACCAAATCACAAACTTACATTAACCTATTAAGACTTGTAATTTGCCTCCACTTTGATGCTTGAGTGTAATTCTAAAATAGTATCAATTCAGAGGGAAAACAGAAAATAAGAGTAACACTAGCTGAACATGGTCAAATAGCTACAACTCAGCAGGAGATCACTATGTGTTTATGTGCACAGTAGATTGTAGCTCTTAGGAGTAGAGTCTGGAATCAAAATGCTTGCTTTCACTACTTACAAGTTGTGAGATATTGTGAAAAAATACCATTTTACCCCAGTGTTGTCACCTGTAAAATAGAGAAAATATCACTTTTCTTACCGGCTTATCCTGTGCCTCAAGAACTGTTAGCCTTGTCAGTGATGGGCCAAGGACAGCAGGATGGGGGCACTCTCCCTGGGTGCAGGCAATAAGAAAATCAAATAACTTTTAAAAACATAAAGATTTCTAAAACAATATTGAAGTCAACGAAAAGTTGGTCTCCTCTTTATTATAACCATGTGCTTGAAAATTCTAAACAAAGCCAGATAAAATACTATTGTCCTCAGGGCAGAAACTCCCATCCCCTCTCTTAGTACAATACTTATGGTAAGAATATGCTAAGAATAAAAATGCATTAGATAAAGGAAACACATATCCTTTCTAATTTATCATATTAACATATTGTGGAATAAAAGCACAGACATTTGTAGAAAGATAAAAGAGTCTCTTTAGGTTCACTACTCTCTCATTTAAGGACACATGATTCCTTCCATACTAATTTTTCCCCAGCTATCACTTAACTGCTGTGCACTAATCTTTGGCTTTAGTTTTTCTAACTGCCAACTCTAGTTGCAAGCATCTGCTTCTTGGTTTACTGAGACATAAAGAGGGCCAATACAGTAATGTGGCATTTGTAAATTATTTTCAATCGCTAATATAAAAGGTACTATATATGTAGAGTGCATTTTAAGCTATGAATAACAAAAGCAAAATAATGATTACCGTATCTCAATGGAAATTTTGACAGAAATAAGGACACCTCCATTTATTCTACATAATGTTCTCCTCTCTCATCGTTGCCCTGTTAATTATTCTCAAGATCACTTACTTTTTACTTGCCATTTTTTAATTTGATGAGATCATTAAATTTATCAGCTATCCAAATACATTTGAAGTTTATTAAGACTCCATGCTGCCTTTGAACTGGAAATAGAGGAGGAAAAGAACTCACTTTTAAAGAAATTAAAGTAATAAAGCAAAATGGGTACCACTTTATTTTAAGTACCCATTACCCAGAGCATAAGAGATAGAGTTGAAATGGAAACAGCAGATAAATAAACACGCGAAATACATGCTGTTCCTAACACACAAGCACAGAGACATTAGTTCAGTGATCAGTCCACCCAGGATACCTGCCAAAAACATTCCAAAGGAAAATACATTAGAGGTCTATTTTCTATTATTAAAGATGGGGTCTCACTGAAATCTCAATTTGTATGAAGGAGTCATTTAAATGATTGAGGAAATGCTTTCATTTATTGATGATAAATCCTAATTCATTTTCTCCATTAAGCAACTACAAGTCTTTGGGTTGAGGATGACACAAAATGCTTTATACAAAATGATGTGATTCATGACATTTTTATTCCTTGTAAATTGAGTCGATACAAGTTTTCTTAAACTGTGGATATTATTCTTGGTGTCTTGAAGAACTGCTAGTTGCTTCTTAAATCTTCAAAATTTGCTTCATTTACATATGTTGGCCAACTGCTGGAGTTAATGATGAATGGGATCAGGATTAAATTTTTAATAAGCTGGATGGGCTCTAGCCTAGGCAGAGCCCAGCTACGTGCATGCTGGGAGCTGAGTTTGCCTGAAAAGGTTTGTGCACTAAACAAATTCTCCTTAATAGGTACAGAGGCACCTAAAACTTTATTTAAAGTTACTTCTTTAAACCACTGCTTTAATAAAATCACATTAAAATAACCATCAGGGAGATGTAACAAGGTAGAACCTTAGCAGCTATTGTGTTTCTGTATTCACTTCTCTGACCACATGGTGGTTTTGTAAATCAAGGCATATTGAAAGCATGGGCTACTCCTTAAGTCCTAAGTAGGAGTCCCACAGGGGTAACTTAGAACCAGGAATGAAGGCTGTGTAATAACAGAAGAATCAGACCTAAAGGATGTTGGATCTACTTCAAAACCCTTCCCAAGGTCTGCCTGGATAATAAACTAACAAGTAAGAAATAAAATAATTTCATAAACAATTGTTTTCTCCTCCCACGGTCTTTTCATTTTTGCTTTTCTTTCAGATAACAAGGTTGACCTAAACAAGATGAAGATTCACTAGTATAAAGGAAAACACTTATATTCTGTCAGAATCTTGGGCAGGGCCTATTTACAGACCTTTGTAAATGCAAGCTAATTGGTGACGGAAAGTTTAAGACAAAAGATTCACCTTCACTTTTGTAATTGATGAAACTGAGCTGTCAGTCTATGTGTCTTATGTACATTTACTTACTTCTATCAGGATAATGGCTAAAATTTAATAACAAATACGATATCAAAATAATCTCAATACCAATATGTTCAAAAGTTACAGACATTTTTTTTTCAACATCTTCATGTATTTACAAGATTTGAGGTCTTCTCTGGAAATGTGATTCTGATATAGGTCCCACTGCTCCCAAATGACTGCCATTTAAC